>NC_134483.1:404828881-405123881 GCF_040206685.1 Ascaphus truei | reverse complement strand
CCATTAGATTGAATAAATGAATGCAGGGGGGTGTATGTTTGCATGAACGGAAGCATAGGAATTGTAAGCCACTTACATTCTGTTTTATATAAAGTATGTATATGTATTTTCATTTTGAAAAGTATGTTTTCAGTTTTAGACCTGATGCCCTTACTCTTCTTTCACATAAAACATTAGAACTGCCAAGAACAGGGCCAGACCAAATGGTCTTTCAGCCATCCCAGTATCTTGTTTCCAACAGTAGTAAAGACTGGAGGCTTATGGGTGAGCACAGTATAGAACAGGGGTGCGCAATGTTTTTCCCCTGCGCCCTCCTGCTGGCTGTGTCTCCCTTCCCCCGCCCCTACCCCCGCCCCCTCCTTACCTTGGCTACGACGTCATGACGTCACGTTGCCATGGTGCTGCGTCGCCAGAATCCATCTGAGCCAAGGTACACCGAGACTTCTACCCCAGCCAAGGGATATACTATTTTCCACTTGGTTGGAGACAGACACCAGTATTGAAATATAAGGAGTAAAAAGCTATAAAGCCCTCCGGTACTCATGTCAGGGTGGTGGGCTAAGGCAATTGTCCGGTAGAAGTACAGAGAGACACCTCCTGGAGAGGCACCTCAAAGTAAGTCACGGCCCGGTCACCATTTGCCTCACCTCCACCCTGCGTCCCGCGATGAGGTACTCAGCCGGTTAGTACTCAAGAAATCCGTTCCTGTGGATCACAGACGCTGAGATGTAGGCAGCTCCTGTCCTTCTGCTCGTGGTGTCGGCGTGCTCCAGCCGGAAGTGACGTAGAATAAGAAAAAAATGTGAACCGCGGTCACAGCATCTCCAACAGCCAACGCATTGTAAAAGTAAAAAACTTTATTATTATCTAACAGTGAACATCAGCAGCAGTACACTGACGCGTTTCGTCCAATGATGGACTTTCTCAAAGAGTGATTACCCATGCATCTTAACGAACCTTATATAGGGGATGACGTGTCACCACAATCAAATCAGTGCAGGGATGGACCTTCCCCTTCACCTGCAGACTAATTAATCAATTAATCTCTCTACCACGTCACCCCTTATATCCAAGGATGGCATATGCAACAAGAAACATAATACACAAATGTTCTAAAATCAAGTGAAACAAACAGAATTATATAAGACACATTGTTAAAAACAAAAGGCTGATTGTTCACACACATAAATAATATAATCGGATGGATCATTGTATGGATAACTGACAATACTTATATCATATAATTCAAGTGAATAAAACTAATGATCATATATATGATAAAGAACAATATTAATCAAATTGTAATACAAATACAGATACTATAATTGAATACATGAATGAGTTTTCTATGAATATTTTAAAGAATATAGATTACTATATAAAAAATAACAACTACCGAAACTTAACATTATCTTTAATTACATACCCCTGTGATATACACCCCACGCATATATATGTGATATTGTGTATAAGCATTGGCAAACACTGTCTCTTGATAGGGACATTTCGGAATTTGTAAAATATGGGCCTAAGTTTACATTTTGCAAGGCCAAAACACTTGCTTCACACTTGTCTCCAAGTCATTTTCAGTCTTGCTCAGAATTTCCAAACATAAGTGGGATACCGAAAGGTTTTTTTGCATGTGGAAATTGTTCCATGTGCAAATATGTTCATAGCACCGAGGTTATAACATCTGATAAGAACGGAAGAAATTATTATATTAAACATTTTTTAAATTGTAATACTGCCTTTACTATATATCTCTTGCGGTGTGGGTGTGACAAAAATTATGTCGGACGAACAATTAGACCAGTAAAAATTCGCATTGCAGAGCATGTTCGTCTGATAAAGAGAGGGAATTTATCGCACCCAGTCCCTAGACACTTTTCTAGATGTCCTAGAGGAGGATTAGCTCATTTTTCTTATACTGCTATTGAGCACATCCCCTGTCACGCAAGAGGTGGTGATAGAGAGGGCATGCTAAATAAACAAGAAATGTACTGGTGTACACTCTGAACACTCTCCATCCAGCCGGCATCAACCAGGAGTGGAAACTTAAACACTTTCTGGTTGGTTGACGGTATGCGTGGGGAGTGTTTTTGGGTGTATATCACAGGGGTATGTTATTAAAGATAATGTTAAGTTTCGGTAGTTGTTATTATTTTTTATATAGTAATCTATATTCTTTAAAATATTCATAGAAAACTCATTAGTTTTATTCACTTGAATTATATGATATAAGTATTGTCAGTTATCCATACAATGATCCATCCGATTATATTATTTATGTGTGTGAACAATCAGCCTTTTGTTTTTAACAATGTGTCTTATATAATTCTGTTTGTTTCACTTGATTTTATAACACTTGTGAATTATGTTTCTTGTTGCATATGCCATCCTTGGATATAAGGGGTGACGTGGTAGAGAGATTAATTGATTTAATTAGTCTGCAGGTGAAGGTCCATCCCTGCGCTGATTTGATTGTGGTGACACGTCATCCCCTATATAAGGTTCGTTAAGATGCATGGGTAATCACTCTTTGAGAAAGTCCATCATTGGACGAAACGCGTCAGAATGTACTGCTGCTGATGTTCACTGTTAGCTAATAATAAAGTTTTTTACTTTTACAATGTGTTGGCTGTTGGAGATGCTGTGACCACGGTTCACATTTTAAATGCCTTCGGGAAGAGTGCGCACCCCTGGTAAAGAGCATCACCCACTCCTGCCTCCAGATGTGCCCGCCCCAGCATAGACTTCATGAATTGATCTAATCCTCTTTTTGAAGCTATTTTTATGGTAATTGCATCCTGTGGTGGCAAGTTCTATAGGCTGTGCAATGAGTGAAAAAGCATTTCCTTTTCTTTCTTTATATTACATATGGTAAATGATAATGCCAGTGTTTGACCCCCTGGTCCTTGTATTATGTGACTGTGAAAGAACAGTGGCCCATTTATTTTCTCTACACTATTTTGAGAGTGTGTACACCTATTTCACCCATCCCATTGCCGACTGCTTTCTTTGGAGATGAGTGTCAGTTTGACACCTTTGCCCCATCTGCATAGGTATTTCGATTAAGCCTGTGAATGATTCTGGTAACGTGGCCGATGTCCATTTAAGGAGCTGTCTTTTTAGAGAACGGTGATACTGTATATGTGTGGTTGTTCTCACAACCCTAATGAAGGTGCCAGAGTTCAGCAAAGGAAGCGGGCAGCGTACTGAAGGCTCATTGGACAGGGGGCGTTTTCTCTCTCTGCAATGGATTCTAGTGATCCACCATCATTCCAAATTCAGGCATTGGCGGCAGTTTCTATTGCTGCCCCTACACGTGCGAGAGCCTAAAGAACAGGATTACTTTTCAAGGTCCACAACTATTGGAACCTAAGTCCCCCGGTGGCTGGGGGCTGCAGAAGTAATGTCCCTGCAGAGATTGAGGAAGGTTGTACAGAGCAGCTGCTTATTCTGCACACCAACAATTGGTCTATTGAAAAAGCAGATGTCTACCACCTTGTACAGAAATCCCCATGATGGAAACCTCCTCCCTTCTGCCCAGTGTTAAATCCTGTGTATGTATTTGTGCCCATTTGTACATGGGTGTAACAATCTGTGGGGAAGTCTACAGTATATGGGTGACCGCAATGTAACCTCAGTCTTAAACAAAAAAAAAAAAAACATATTTAAAATTGGGCTAGCGGCTTTCATTTTACAAGCTACTAAACTGTTTTAAATGTTCACTGTTGAATAGCAGAAGGAATGCTGCTACACAGTGCATTTCTTTAATTGGCGACACTCTCCCTGTTTACTTTGTAGCTTAATTAAAGGAAATCTACCCAGACATTAATTGAATCGTTAAGTCCCCTCTCTGGCTCCTGTGGTATTAACCCTTTAACAGCAGTCTTATTTGTCATTTTTTACTTTGTTTTGGGTTTTATTTTTTGGTTTTAATTTCATCAGTCATAGGGGAACCATGGGGGAACCAAAGCTACAAACAGTTCAGGTTAGATGAGGAGAACTCCCTGCTTCAGATTATATAAAAGAACAAGAAAAAAAAGGGGGACTTCTGTTTACAAAGTTGACAATTATGGCTTTGTGTGTCTTAAATGTCATTTGCACCGTTTAGCAGTGTGATTTTGTTTTTCGGTAGAAGAAGCAGTACGGTGGCAGCAGAGTCTTTCCCTGGGTGTGTCTGCTTGGAGTGTAGATTACGAGCTGGGAGCAGAGCTTTATGAAAGATATCAGAGAATCCAAGATGGGGAAGCGTGCAGGTAAAGATCGGATTGTGTTTTCTTGAACTGTGTAGTCGAACAGATCTCCGTCCTCAAATAAGACCTAACAGAGTGTGCGTTAAATAAAGCGGATGTAAATATTCAGGTCATCTGTTTAGCACAGACTTAGCATTTCACATTCTGCCAAGCTTGAGATGGGTTACGCATCATTATTATTTAGGTAATATTTGTCAATGGTATGGGAAATAACCAACAACATTACATTTTTCCCGATTTCTAAATAATTTGGCGGTTTGAGTTAAAAAAAAAAAAAAAAAAATCCTATGGGTTTTGGCTTTGTATTTGGTTGTTGAATGTAATGTTCTGATTTCATACACCCTAATTGGTTTCCTAGCTCTCGCTATATATGTGGAAGTGCTTTAGTGTGCGTGCGTGCGTGTGCAAGGTAATTGCTTAAATATTGTAAAAAAATAAATGAAGGATTCTCCAGTTCCCTTGATGAAAAGTGAGGTCGCAAAGAGGAGGCATTTTTAGACTAGGTGACCCATCACTGGAATGTTCTTTGCCTCTTCTTTTTTTCTTTTTCTAGGTCCCACCACATTATAAATAAAAATGCGTAAAGGTGCTAATGTTAATGTAATACTCTCTTACTCTGTGTAAGCAGGAGGAAGAGCTTGGAAAGTGCTAGCATTGCACAACAAAGGAGAGATGTCGAGAGGCCCTTTGTGTTCTTTTTGCCACAGTTAATTGCCGAGCCTGGTCTTGTGGTGACCTTCACTGCAACTGCACTAAGGAACAGTTCGGTAAGGAGGCAAGCACCCATTAACTGCCTCTGTCATCTAATTTTAGCATAGGTTGAACTTGTTGGACATATGTGTTTTTCAACCTCATCCCCTAAGTAACTATATAAAATTATAACATCTAGCACTGTGTTGGATGAAGAGAGTTGAGCTGTATGGCGTTGTTGCTCACTTTTAGCTTCCAGATACCTTTCCATGTACACATTTGGGTAGCAGTGCATTCTATGACCCTCCAGCACCAAAGAAGTTAAAAAAAATAATAATAATCTGTTCAGTTTATTAGTTTAATGATGTACTGATTCTGCTTAATGATGTACTGATTCTGCTTAATGATGTACTGATTCTGCTTAATGATGTACTGCTTCTGCAGTGTCCCCCCTCCACAGTTCCACAAATCATTAGATTCACAAGGTAACAGACAGGGCACCTTACAGAAAAAAGAAAAGGTGCAAAACAGCGCTAATAATATTGAATAAAATCAAATAAATGTTCAGGCAGCCAGGTGAATGACTGGTGGTACAACCAGTCAGGGAAACAATTGGAAAAAAAGGGGTTAACCGGCGCCAAAGGGGGGTAAATACCAGACCAGTAGAAGGTGTAACAGTCCAAATACAGTCCTTGGGATGATGAATGGTGATGATTCTCACCTAAGATGCTGGAAGGGTACAGGCAACGATCTGATGCGTGCAGCTGGGCTCTCAAGATGGCGACCGGAGCACTTGGGCTGGCGTCTACACGTGACTGAGATGCCAGGCAGATGACTCAGATGACGATGCCTCTGGCCGGACGTGACGTCACTTCCGTTGTAATTTCTCCACCGGCTCACAGGACTCCAGTCCTCCAGTCCTCCTCAGCAATCGCAATGTCGCCGCACCTCGGTTTAAAGCACTTATTGGAGACTGCAGATTTCTCCTTTGGAACTGCAGACTTCACCACACTGGAACACTCTAAAAACTTGAAACTTCCCGACGCGTTTCGTACGCATGCGCGTACTTCTTCAAGGGATGTCCCTTGAAGAAGTACGCGCATGCGTACGAAACGCGTCGGGAAGTTTCAAGTTTTTAGAGTGTTCCAGTGTGGTGAAGTCTGCAGTTCCAAAGGAGAAATCTGCAGTCTCCAATAAGTGCTTTAAACCGAGGTGCGGCGACATTGCGATTGCTGAGGAGGACTGGAGGACTGGAGTCCTGTGAGCCGGTGGAGAAATTACAACGGAAGTGACGTCACGTCCGGCCAGAGGCATCGTCATCTGAGTCATCTGCCTGGCATCTCAGTCACGTGTAGACGCCAGCCCAAGTGCTCCGGTCGCCATCTTGAGAGCCCAGCTGCACGCATCAGATCGTTGCCTGTACCCTTCCAGCATCTTAGGTGAGAATCATCACCATTCATCATCCCAAGGACTGTATTTGGACTGTTACACCTTCTACTGGTCTGGTATTTACCCCCCTTTGGCGCCGGTTAACCCCTTTTTTTCCAGACAGGGCACCTTAAGCATCATTCACAGCGAGAGACTTCTCAGCACTTTAAACATGTATGTTATTACTACTCCCATTCATGCCCATGCTTATATATATATCTCTGTTTGCATCATGTTTCTATTAAAAAATAATAATAAATAAACTCCTTAAAGGAGGAATCCTCACATATTATATTTTTTGTTGTTGTTTTTTTAAGTGGGTTTGAAGCAGGGGGTTTCCACAGCTGAACCACGTTTATTTCAGCTCTAGTGACCCCTGCTACTAGAAATACCTCCGTAGGTGCTGCCAGTATCTCTGCAGTTTAAAACTCCGCGTCACGTGGGCCAATAGGAAGACACAACGGATGACGTTGCAGCTTCCTATTGGCTTGCGGGACTTTGGAACCACTGTAACCATCGTTTACCAGCAGCACCTACGGAGCTGAAATCCATGCGATTCAGCTGCGAAGACCCCGTGCTTCAAACCCATTAAAACACACACACATATAAAAGGTGTCTCGCCAGGAGTGCCTCTTTAATTGTCCCCCTTTAACATCTTGATCTTTCAAGGCACCACATTCTTATGCTAATGGGGCAACTCTGGCGGGAGCAGAATGTACACCTGTTAGAAGTCACACACACAGCATGTCTCTGTCGGGCATTACACTACCTCTACCCTGGTAAATATAGTTCCATGGAAGTGCGTTGTTACAGTCATCCTCTTCTATATATTTTTTCCCTTCTCCTGTTTTTTCAGGTAAAATATGTTATGCTAAAGAACCCCTCCGCCTTCCCTGTTACGGTGCAACTCCTACCTCTGTCCCATTATCCTAATCCGCGAGCTGCTTTGAGTCTGCTCAGCAAATGGTATGGGCATTGATCTCCTTCCTTAAAATATAGTATACAAATGTGTATGTTTTCATAAATGGCTAGTCATGAAATACAGTCGTTCTTTTCTTACCAGTAAAGGTCTCTTCTGCTATATCATTTGTCTTGGCTCCTTTAACCCATAACTGGTATGTAACTGACTTTTGAGTACATGGTAGGTGCAAGCTCTGGAGACCCGATGTTGTGACCCTGTGATCTTTATGTATTCGTCTCTCCTTGGCGCAGAGAGAAAAGAAAGCGCAGGAACACTCATAGCGTAGGATTTCGAATTGTATTGTATAGGTAAAAATGGTGAGAGATGCATGTACATACAAAAAGTTAAAAGTGAGCATGTAGGTATAATAACCACAGTTCAGACAACACGGAGAGTCTCATCTGTTGCCGGATACCCAGGAAGTTCAATGAACGTCCTCTCGGTGCGGTCTTTTACTCGGGATGGTAGTGATCTTATCCTCCACAACTCTGAGCCTCTGAACACCCACTTACTGGAAGATCCCCTTAACTGTCGGAGTACTCTCCCACTCAGCTGTTCGCCGCTGTAGCAGGGCGGCTGTTTGCTCACGGAGGGGAATTCCCTCTCAGCTGATTGGCTCTGTGACAGAGTTTGCACTCGCTAAGGCACAGCCCTCAGATGGTCACAGCCACAACTTTAGGAGGCTCTGCCCACAGCAAGGGGAAATGCCACCGCGGCGGTATAATTGATATTCTGCAACAAAGGGTTTCAAAGTCCGACAATGAATGGCTGTATATAGGCAAATGGTACTTTAATATGCACTAACTCTTGAGAACTAAATCCAGAAAAAGGCTCAAATGAGCAGAGAGTAGCTAAAAGTATATACTGTAGCACTCTGTTATAGAGCCAGCGCGTTTCGTGACGCTTGGTCTCTTCATCAGGGAATGGAGACAATAGCTCCCATAATGCTTTATATCGCATCAATTGATCTGATTGGTTAATAGCAAATTAGTACACATATACAAGCAATTAAAGGAAAAATAACAAATGACACAAAATCTAACAGTTTATATACATAAAATTAAATATATATATATATCTCCCACATATAAAAAAAAAAAAAAGAAGCTCAACTTGAGCAACTTAATATAAAATAAGGATAATAATAATGCATATAATTAAAATGATATAGTATATTCAACAATTCATCATAGAGAAATTATTTGAAGAACTGATTTCTTGGAAGTTGATTCTGAATTGATACAAGCGAAAAGAAGGGACAACATATAGGCGAGGAGGAGGGGGGGAGGTCCCCCCAAAAAACATTAGTACTTGATGATAATATAGAAAAGGAGATATCCGGAGAGCACTGCGAATTCGGAGAACTGGAGGCAGGATCGTGAAAAATAAAATAACATTTACTGGGGCATGTTGCCCAAAGAAGAAAAATACAAAGGCACCTCTGACATGTTTCTCGCTATTAATGGCGCTTTATCAAAGAGTAGCGCATGCAGGTTAAAAACTGCTTTATATACAGTACAGGCACTTCCGGCTACGTAGCAGTAATCGGCGTCCCGGCTGATACCAAAATCACAGGGACGGCCAATGAGGTGACAGCTGCTGCCCCAGTCAGTAAATCCCCTGTGTGTTTTATTCATTTATGTTGTGAAATATAAACAAAGATCTACATAAATCAATTAACTATTAACCCCAAAACTATAAAAAATGGAGAATCAATATAAATAACTAAATATATACATGAAGGTTCTTGATGATATTAATTTTTCATTGTGTAAATCGGCATAATATCAGCAATGTTAACATATTTGCCCTATGGCTGGAGCATATTCAATATTGAGTGAACCTTGTGTAGGGTTCTACAAAAAGATAGGAAAATATGTCTCAATGACGGGTATATCGTTGTGGAATCTCACCCCAAAAATGAGAGAGGCCACGTCTTCAGGGATACTTTTACTCGCATGTCGCAGCTACTAACAGAAACGAAAGCACACAATGAACATCAGGACTCGCAAAGCCACAGAATTTTGTTTGAAGCCGTCATTACAGGAGTAAAACCATATCAATGTCCTCATTGAGGCCAAGTGGAGTCATAGACTTTGTTTTATATATCCAATTGCTTTCCTGTCTTGACAGCTCCTTTTGTCGATCCCCTTCTCTTTACCTATACCATACAATTCTAAATACTACGCTGTGAGGGTTCCTGCTTTTTCTTTTATCTATTCTTATATCGATGGGGATGCCCTGACATCCCCTCTCCTCTGAACCAGCAGCAAACCCTCTTGATTCCCAAAGGGAAGTTTGTTTTTCATATCAGATTGGTTGGTGTATTACACACTCACTATATTACACTGTATTGTATGCCTCTTTTGGGCTATTGTTATATTTGCTCAAATTATCTTTTTTTTAATCACATTTAGGTGCTAGTGGACAAGTAATTGCACTTATACACACTGCGCGCATTTTGTGCGCTCTGGACAGTTTTTGTTGAACACTCCTCTCCTTGGGCATAGAGCAGGGTTGCTCAACGCCACACCTTAAGCCCACCCCCAACAGGTCAGGTTTTCAGGATATCCCAGCTTACGCACAGGTGGCTCAGTCTTCGGCTGAGCCTCTGATTGAGCCACCTGTGCTGAAGCAGGGACTGATTGAGCCACCTTTGCTGAAGCTTGGATATCTTGAAAACCTGAACTTTTGGGGGCTGGGGGGCCTTGAGGACAGGAGTTGAGCCCCCCGGCATAGAGCGTACAATTGCCACTCCCACCAGAGCAGTACAAGTGGCTTTAAGCAACAAAGGTTTTCCAAGAGCTGACATTCTACACCTCACGGTCACATTTATTCAAACTTGTGCTATCTGATGGTCTTCATTTGAAGATTATAAAAATAAAAAAAACATGTAGTTAATAAATACATTGGTTATTCAGTCCCTATCATATGTACTTAATGTCAACTTGCAAGAGTAGAGAAACATAGAAGCTAAGACCATGGTTTCATGTGGCTTTATTATAACGATGACAGAGATGTCAATAGTGCTTTGCAATACCACGCAGGCAGTACATTGGTTAATCAGCGTGATGTTTGTCTGATTCTTATGTTAACTTCTTACTTGCCAGGAACATTGCTATATGTATCTCCTCTAAGCTGCTGTGAGAGGTTACTGAAGCTACTGAGGTTACCCTACGCTGTAAGGTTTATGTTATAGAAATACTATCCATAGCAATGTTTACCCTGTACGGTTTCAATTTATTAGTACTTATACATGTAAAAAGCCAAACCATCATCTTTACTGACAGGAATGAAGGTGTGCTGCGCTTTATCAATGGGTTTGCATTCATGTTTTTAGGTATGGCATAAATGAGCAGGTTATTGATGTCACAACAGCTGAATTCAAACTTGAAAATGAATGCAATCAAGTGGTAAGATACCATTACTTCTACTCCCCCAACCCACCCAACGCTAAAGTAATTGTTCCAATTTTAATATCCATTCTTGTTGGAAACCATACTTCATATAAATTAGAAATTTCAGCAACTTTTAAAGTAAACAAGAATTGAAGATCCCTCTCACTATTGTTGCCCTGAGGTATAATTACAAGAGATAAGCTTAGCAGCACTTAGTGTTATCCTATAAGACCCCTTCCATGCTGAACGTCACCTTACAGTCCATACACTTGCATGGCCTTTAAAGGGTCATATTTACCGAGCTGTGTTGGAATATGTCCTATGGAGTAGTACTATTTAGTAAATATAATCCATAATGTCTTTAAGATATAATGCTTGTTTTGTTTGATAATGTATTATTATGATAATGTATTATTGTATAGTAATTACAGTGTACAACAATCAGGCACAGCGAGTCCCTGCCCAGTGGACTGCAGTGCAGTTATGCATTATTAGTCAGTAACAACCTGGGGATATAATCAGCATGGAAGGCAGTTTGGGAGTAAATTCTTAGTCTTGGTTTCATACATTAATAATCTGTCAACACTGGTAGAAAGGCCGAACGTCCCATAATCGGACATGGTTTATTGGCTTTGTTTGCAGACTCAAAAGGAATCCAGGCAAGTTAATCTTAAAGCTAAAATGCTAGGCTCAGGTACCAATGATTTGCTATTGAATGTAAATATGCCCCTGGAAGGGGAAAAGGTTGTTAGGAAGGGTAATATAGGGGCAGGAAGAACAGGGTATAGAACCCCCCACAAACAGACACGGAGAGCGAGAGTATAGAACGGAGAACCAGAGGCATAAAAAGAGTAAGAAGGGGCAGAGAGAGATGGTGGGGGAAGAACATTTTGCAAGCCTGTATTAAATTATTTCCAGAATTAGATTTGATACATCTTGTGATATGTGGAAATGAATTGCAGGATAGTTTTTCATAGTTGTTAACACATGGATTATCCAGATGCACTCAATGATCACCCTGAATGGACCATTAAAAGGACTTTATTACTGCATTGAAAGCCAGAATGTAATAGTTTCCCCTATCAACACATCCAGCACAACTTGCTCCTATGTAAACAATGATTCAGAGATTTGTGTATGGGATATTATTCAGTATTTCTTTATAGTATGTTTATATAATGTACTGTATATACCATTACAGCATGAAGAGCTTGATGATTGCAGTCTTGAAGTACTTCACTTACAGCTGCTGCCATGGGAAAGCAGAAGAGTTGGTGTAACTTTTACACCACTTGACTATAGGAAAGTTACCTCACTCATAGTAATCAGGTAGGTCTTTTGTGTCCAGCTGTCTGTGTCGCCTGAGTTGAAAGAGAGTGCTTGAAAACGAGAGGTAACTCTCAATGTGTTACGTCCTGGTAAGACATTTTATAAATAAATACAAGTTGAGATTATCTCTAGAGATGTGCAGAGCCGCAGCAACCCCCTAGAACAGGGGTGAGCAAACTTTTTATTCCGAGCCCCCCTTTTTATCCATGAAATTTCTCGGGCCCCCCCTGCCTGATGTAATCAAAATCACATGAAAAAAACCCCTTTATTAAACGGTATGCAATGTAAATACAAATATGTCTAAGGCCGCGCATATAGTGCCTGCGACGGAGACGCATGACGTCACCTGTCGCCGCTAGCGAAAGTTGTATTTCGCTTTGCGGCGGCGCGGGCGACCAGGCCATTGAGTGGTTCAGGGGCTGTCACATGAGGCGACAGCCCCATAAAAATCAAATATTGCCGGCTTCAAAAAATCGCGTCGCCACGTCACGCTTACTATAAGCGCACGCGGCGGCGGCAACAATGCATTTGTTTTCGGGCGACGTTGCGTCCCCGGCACTATAAGCGCGGCCTAAATACTTACATACTTCAACAGCTCGCTCTTGCAAAATTAGGCTGCGTCCACGCTGCCGCTGAGAGCGGTGACATCACCAACTCTCCAAGCATGAGCACAGGGTGTCCTGCATAATTTTGCAAGCACAAGCGGGGAAGTGTTTACACTTTTTTTTATTATTTCTGTACATTCATAGTGTGATTGATATAGTGCAGCCTACCCTTTCACTTGCAGAGGATCGCAGCGAAGCAGGTTGCCAGCGGGGGAGAGCAGGAACACAGCGCTATTGTAGGGCAGATACCGGAAGGAGGGGCGTTTGACATCACAGAGCTGGGGCGTGCTCCTCCCCCGTACCTCTGAATCACGTGGCCCCACCAGCAGTATTCTGTTTGGCCGCCCGCGCGCACATCTTTTTCGCGCAACCAGGTTTTGCTGCACGCACTCCGCCTAAATAATCTTGCGCCCGGGGCGTCCCCCCCCTCAGTTTGTGCAACGCTGCATTCAATCACAACACCCACTCAATCACAACACACACACTCAATCACAACACACACACAACACCCACTCAAATCACAACCAACACAGCACACACTCAATCACTACACACACACACACACACGCAGTCACAACCAACACTCACATAATCACCACCAACACACACAACACTCAATCACAACACCCACACACACACAAATATATATATATATATATATATATATATGCGCACACACACACACATATACACATACACACATACATATACACCCACACATATACACACACATATACATACACACACATATACATACATACACACACACATATACATATACACACACACATATACATATATACGCACACATACACATACACACACACACACACACACACACACACACACATACACACACACGTATATACACACACACATATACACGCACATATATACACGCACACGCACACGCACGGGTGGAGGGAGTAACTAAACCTGCTCAGGTCCCCCCATGTGCTGCTGAAAACGGGCGGGTAACAGACAGGAGGAGGAGGGCTTGTCTGTGTGCAGGGAGGGCCCCGCAGCAAGGCCCCGTCCCCTCTGCAGGCAGACACAGCAGGGAACTGGAAGCAGCCTCTGCACGGAGCTTCTGGCCGCCCGTGCACAGCTCTGCCCGCCCCCAGGTTTCCCCGCACGCAGCCTGCGCCCCCCCCCCCCTACATAATCTTGCGCCCCCCAGTTTGCGCACCGCTGCCCTAGAAAATGGGGCAGGGCACATGCCAAACCAGGTACATCATTAGGGCACTGTTTTAAAGTTGGCCACGGTGATGGAGGGAGGGGGGGGAGAGAGAATCAAAAACCTTTAATGTTCCCATGGTAACCAGGTGATTTGTTGTAGTTTATACAATATTTCCCTAATCTCTTTCGTGATTTTCATTTTAGCATAGTTAATCCCCTGATGCTATTCACAAATCCACGCGTGCAACGGGATAAATCATGCTTATTAATCCACTCCAAATCAGTCGTGTGCATCATGTATGACTGGGTTAATCAGCATGATTTGACAAGAATAAGAATTTACAGAGATTAGACCAGGGCATTGATATATAATCCCCCCTTCTCTCTCCCCCCCTCCTGACAGGAATAATTTGACTCTTCTGGACTTGATTACTGTGGAGGGTATAGGAGCAAGAGAGATGCTGCGTGTGGGAGGAAGACTGCCCGGCATTGGAGGGTCTCTGAGATTCAAGGTGCCGGAGTCCACACTGATGGATTGTAGGCAACGTGAGTTATAAAAAACACAGCTTTATACTGAGAGGACTAGTGGCTGAAGTGCCGCTTTTATTGCCTCAGTTTATTTTACAAGCGGAGAATGACCTGAGACTCTGTAAATGAACTCGCTAAGATTGAGCTGCTGCCAGTTTCTTTGAATAACGTAATGACAGCAGCTGTGAAAACATCAGTGTTTTATACAGTGTGTGCAGCAATTAAAACACGATTGCAAACCAGCTGTGCTTCCAATTGCTATGTGAGCGACACAGAAACATACACCGCCCCCCACCCCCCCAAAAAAAATAGTTAACATAATAAAAAAGAAGAGAGAAAAAGTTGTGGAGACGGTTCTCTCAAAGGTTGTGTATGATGCTATACTCGTCACATCTCAGATGTGGTATGTCCCTTACTAGTCCTGGTGCTGTAATAGGTTTTCAATTACGAAAGAAATGACGGTAACTTTTCTGTATATTCTGGCGTGGAGCAGATTTAAGCTCCACTTTTGCAGAGTAGTGTGTAACATGAATGATACCCGAGTAAGGGATGAGTGCACATAACCTGCCACATGGCTACACCAGAAGCACCACTTGTGATCTCATATTTTCCGCTATATAAAAACATAGATTCTTTGATGGCAGATAAAAAAATGCTTAGCACCACCTAGTCCTCCCGATTTTCTACCTTGCTGTGTTGGCTGCTACCACCTCTATTGGGAGGCTATTTATGGGATCTATCACCCATTCCATGCAGAAGTATTTCCTCGCGTTTCTCCCGAGCCTCCCACCCTTCCTTTTCAGAGCATCGCCTCTTGTTCTAGTACTACCTTTTCTGGAATGTGCTTCTCTTTGCACCGTGTTGACATATTTGATGTACAATAATTCAATGTTGCTATCATATCATACCCCTCTCTACCGTCTCTCCTACAAGCTGTACATGTTGTGGTCATTTTAGTCTCTCCTGATTTTATGACTTGACTGCGTAGTTTCTTTTTTTGCACATCCTCCAATTTTTGTAAGTCTTTCTGGAGATATGGTTTCTAGAACGGAACACGGTACTTTAGGTCAGGGGTGTGCAATGGGCACGAGATTTATTATTTTTTGGGTGAAGGGGGGGGGGGTGCGGCAGTTACAGAGGCCCAGCATTCTTCCCCAAGGCATTTAAATTAAATGCCTAGGGACCGAGCGAGGCCTCTGCAACTCAACTTGCCAAGATTCAACCGGCTTTGGGATGTGCCGCCCTGGCAATTTGACACGTGACGTCACATGACCCCGCAACGACATATGACGCGGCACGAAGGTAAGGGGGGGGGCGCGAGCACTGGGGGAGAGCATGCAGGGGTGCGCAGCAACAAAAGTTTGCACACCCCTGCTCTAGGTGGATGGTTCTCCAATGGTCAATACAGTGTCCTCATTTACTCTTTCTGCTGCTAAAACCTTTCCCTATCCTGCTGGTTTCCCCCTTTGTAAATTATTTCAGCTGACTTAAAAGTAGGTAAGCAATGTCAACAAAGCACCCTTTCCTCTGTGGTAGTAACATTGTAGGGCTTGTAATCCTGTATTCCACCTTCCGGTTTCTGAGGCGCAAGTTTACGATTTTGCACTTCTTGGTATTCAATCGTAGTTACCAAGCTCTTGAACATCTCCTCTAACTTACTTAAATCGTTCATCATTTTCTTTAACCCTCCTGGAGTGTCAACCCACTTGCAGGTCCTTTGGTGCAAAAAGGCATGCTCTCCTTTCCAATCGTCTGTAATCATTAATAAAAATGTTCAATTACCAAGCCTAGTACAGGTCCGTGACGTACTTTACTTGTATAATTTCCCTTTTCTGAGGGCACCACACCTGTCACCTACCGGTATCATGCAATCAATGTCCTATATACAGCATTCAACCACCTTAGAATCTAATCCCAGGAATGGCACCTTATTTATCAGTCTGTGCTTACTTTGTTCCTTCTGCTTATGGAGCAAATCAGTGATTCATGCGCTCCAGCGCTAGATTCTTATCCTTCATAGGATTAATATAATGGTATAGACACAGACATAGAATGCTGGGGCTAGTGATGTATAACAACAATGATCTTGATAGAAGTAGAGACAATAAAAGGACATGTAAATCCCTGAAGGTCAAGGCTGGGAACAATGAACTCAGTCAAGAACCTCATTGGGAAAATCCAAGACTCACAACTTCAGATAAGTAGGATAGTAGAATTGGATAAATGTACTCACATAGATGTGCCCCAGTCCAGTGTGTCTTGGTAGGCGTGCAGCCTGGAGAAGTAGTGGAAGTTCAAAATAGAGACGATCCAGCGCACAGCCAATAGAGTGGGTCCCAAGCAGAATGAATAAAAATAATCTTTATTAAAAAAACGGAGATATGTACCCTCATACGCGTTTCGTACGTGAATGGTACTTCATCAAGTTCCTTCTGCTTAAGCTGATATAGTTATGTCTTACTTCTTCTGAGTCTGCCTATATTTCCTTAATGCAACAAAACATGAGATCTTTTTTTCTTTTCTTTTTTAAATAAATCAGTTCTGTAGTATTAGTAATACCGAGTGCTTTTTTTTATTTTTTATTATTCAACTCTTAATGGCATTTTGATGAGTTTTAAATGATCCTGTTGATTTCTATAGCAAGTTTTAGCCCAGCATCCAAGCAGTGCACGATCTTCGCCACACTTTCCTGATCTGCAAACTGTAACAATAGACAATGTTTCCTTAATAAAATAAGGATACATTGTAGTTGCTGAGTTGCACTGACTGAAGCAGCCATTATGTTAGACAGGATTTTGACTGATGTATAACAGGAGCACCAAACGATTGCCAGTTTAGGTACGAATGTAGAATTATACAGTGTCGCATGCTTTACATATACAATAACAAAAAATGAATGCGCACCAAATTGTAATTGATCTAAAATAAATAATATATTCTGTTGATATAATATCAACTGGTGATAACAAAATGGGGTCAAGAACCCTTGAAGTGATAAGTGATCAAATCAACGTGATCTTGGAGTCTAAAAATATCAAGATTATAGATACAAGTGAAGGGGAAAAAATGGATACATATGTAACTTTTCCAGTGGAAACAACACGAGTCTGCAGCTGATCAATAGGAATGTCCCAGCATCCCAAAAAGCTAGTACAGTAGAAAGAAAAAAAGAAATAGCGCACAACTCATAGTATATTAAAAATTGTATTAGGCTAATTGCAAGGAAGGTAAGTATTGCACTTACATGTAGCTAGATTAATCAGTCAGGACATGTTGGCACATAGTGCAACGCGTTCGTCCGTCAGGACACCTGGGCTTCCACATCAATTGGCACCAGTCACGGTTGATTCCTGGATCCACAAGGTCCAGTTCCCTCGGTGAGTGTACACAGGACTTGAGTCCTCGGTCCCCAGCCTGGATCCTGTTTCAGTCCAAGGGATGATAGCGCTATCTAGGGCTAATATGGTAACCGTAAGGGGAACTCTGAGCAAAAACACAACCACACGCCGAGAATTGGAGCTCTTGGTCTCATGCGGCAAACACTGACGTCATTGCGCTCACACCGTCTAACGGCTAAACAGCGTAAGTGAGAGAGAAAAGACGCAGACTCGGGCAAACCTGGCAATGTGCTTGTAATGCGATCGCAGCATATAGTAGAGAATTCAAATAGCTTGTCCTACGCGTTTCGTAGGTATTAATCTTCATCAGGGAATGTATGCCAAATGTTCTACATCGATTTTAAATACCCTGTGGATCTCTGTTGTTGGTCGAAAGCGGAGGCATGTTTCTGACCAATCACAACATACCCACGAACAGTTTACAATTGCCGCCAGTGTTTATACATGGTTCATAAAATCAATAGTATTAGAAATCATTTAATAACGGCAAATAATTAAAAAAAAATGCATACATAATAGCTATCATAACAAAAAATAAAACTAATATAAAACAGATTGCCCGAAACAGCAAGCTGAAATATAGAAACAAATGTTGGTTATTTCATACCTATTGGGAAGTAACTTTGGAATCCGTTGGTCACAAACCAATAGACAACTAGAATCATGAAAGTAATTTACACAAAAAATATCTTAGACATATTAGAGACACCAAGCTAATAGTAAAAAAAAACAAAAAAAAAACTTGATTTCCAAATGTATTGGAAACAGAAAATTAGGACAAAAATAAAATGTCATATAAACAACAGACACGAGAATGGGTATAGCGACAAGAAATAAGATTAATAAAAATATAAAGATAGCATTAAAAAAATGACAAAAATAAGTAAACTTTTTTTTTTGAATAGAAACATTTATAATTATATAAAAACATTTTCAAAAGAATGGGTGGAAAGTGTTCAGAAAGGGGTTCACATGGAGGTAATTAGAACCCAATGTTCAATATAAAGACCATACATTTAGTTCTTTGTTAAGGCCTAATGTAGCTAAAGTCTTTAAATTATAGATCCGGAAGCTCTCATGCTTGTGTAGCGATGCCTGGCTTGGCTACTAACCTGCCCTCCCTGACACACAGGCTCTGGTAACAGTGCAGGCAGCGTCGGGACCAATCCAGGGTTTTCCCCATTAGCAGTTCCCTTGCGTGACATTGTAGGAGGTGGGCTAAGGCCTGTGTTCTGCCCAATAACTGGCTCAGACCTTGGACCTTCCCCCTCGGTACTTAAGGGGCTGCACACCCAAATGTAGCCAGCTCTGTCTCTCCCTTGAGAGGGACATTTCCTAGGAGAGTGTGTGCAAGGCTCTAGCCACCTTGGGGAGTGTTACTGATACCTCTGACTCTAATAGGGAGTCAGGGAAGAGCAAGGACCGCCCTTGGTTCCCATGGCCGGGGGTGTGAGTCCAGGGACCATACGGAGGCCTAGTGTGTGTAGTGTTCCAGTGTATGCTGTATGCAGAGTGAGAATAAAGTGTTCATGTTTATACAGTAAAATATACTCCTGCCTTGTGAGTGCAATCTATCAGGGAGTAGTGTGAGTTCTCCTGGAGGGATTGCTTTCACATCCCTAGAGCCTGCAAGAGATGGGGGCGCTGACACCAACGTGAGAGAGAACTGCCATCTACCCCAAAATCCTGTCCTGTTGTTCCCAATACCATCAGCGGACACCTCGGTATCCTGTAAACCAGCAGGTACCAGCACGACACACCTGGTAGCAATGCAAATCTCCCAGAGGGTGTGGGAAACACTGCTACACTTGTATAGAGCTTTAACTCTGTCACTTCCTGTCACTTCCTCTTTTATTATGCAGGACAATCTGGATGCTTTTATATTTTAATTGGGTGGGATCACTATTATGATATAGCTTGAAATGTTGCAAAACACTGTTTTTTCATAATTGATCCTTATGTTCCTGACATGTTCCAAGATTCTTGTCTTAAGACATTGTTTAGTGCGTCCGACATATTGTTATCCACAAGGACATTCTAGCAAATATACAATAAGCATAATTTTGCACGGAATACCGTCCTCAATAGTTAATTGTTTTCCTGTTTGTATCTAAGCTGACTGTTCGTGGGTATGCTGTGATTGTTCAGATATAAACCTCCTCTTTCGAAAGACCACAGAGACCCACAGGGTATTTAAATTGATGTAGAACATTTAGCATATATACCCCTGATGAAGTAGTAATTACTACGAAACGCGTAGGGTAAGCTATTTGAATTCTCTACTTTATATGCTCCGATCACATTACAATGTAAATAATAGAGTATGCTGCACATCACAATGGAAAAAAAAATACATAGTTTACCGGTGCTGCTGATTCAAGGAGTACCTGTCAGAGTTATTCCAGGGCAATACTCAGGAAAAAAAGATTTGTTTTTGGTTGAGGGTATAGATACTGGGCTTATCCTCAGTTGGTTTATGCCTAGAAACTTGAGAAAGACCTATTGGTTGAAATGTTGTGTGGCACAAATAAATTGGCATTATAATCAAATCCGTAGAGCGTTGGATCCCTTTTTTCCCCGATCGCGTTACAAGCACATTGCCAGGTTTGCCCGAGTCTGCGTCTTTTCTCTCTCTGATGATCACTTCCGCTGTTTAGCCGTTCGGCGTGAGCTTGATGACGTCAGTGTTTGGCACATGAGACCCAGAGCTCCTATTCTCGGCATGTGGCTGTGTTTTTGCTGGGAGTTCCCCTTACGGTTACCATATTAGCCATAGATAGCGCTACTATCCCTTGGACTGAAACAGGATCCAGGCTGGGGACCGAGAACTCAAGACCTGTGTACACTCACCGAGGGAACCGGACCGTGTGGATCCAGGAATCAACCGTGACGGGTGCGAGTTGATGTGGAAGCCATGGTGTTCGGAAGGCCGAACACGATGCGCTATGTGCTAACATGTTCATAACATGTACCGAGGCAGTGACCGTTATTCGAAGATTTCACGAAGCCGTTTTCGTGGGCTCTGCTGTATTCCACGAGGCATTCACGCGGCTAATCACACCAGGCACACGTGTTTATCGCGGTTGCTTTGTTTGAATTTCATGGATTCTGTTTTATATCCGTGGCAGAAATGAATGAATTGTAATGTGTACAGTACTGTGCTACTGTGTCAATTTCAGGTGCTTAAAAACCAGGACACTAAAATGCCATTTTATGCACTCGCGTCTTAAGGCGGTACGGTTGGAAGAAATCACGCGCCATGATGTGGGTATTCCGAGGTATACAACGCGTGAAATGGTCCAATAACGGCTGCCAGTGCATCTGTACTGCCTGATTTATCTCGCTATACAGTATGTACGTGCAATACTTACCTTCCTTGCAATTAGCCTAATATAATTTTTTATACACCGAGTTGTGTACCGTTTCTTTTTTCTTTCTTATTTACATATACAAATAAGAAGGGGAAAAAAGTGAAGTAGTATTTCTGCTTTAAAGTCTCTAATATATCTAAGACTTTTTTTTTACCCCTTGTGCTTTTGCCAACCTGACGCAGACGTCTGTTTTTAAATGTGACAAAAAGAATAGAGGCTGGGGCGCTCCCTTGTTTTTTAGGCATGTGATGCAGCCTGTTTTGTGATGTGTAACCAAAAATAAAGGGTTGTGTATACTTGCCCTTGTTGTTTTCTGCAGCTGGACCTTTAGAGAAGATAAAGCCCGGAATCTTCTTAGAATTGCAGTGGAGATGTTGGGTTGGTCAGCGCACGGGATTTTGCTCACAGGATGAAAAGAGAGAATAAGGAACACGTGATTAGTGTTTAGTTAGCCAAACAGTACATTATGCAGTAATAAAAGGTTGTCTCCTAAAGTATTTAATAAAATGCTTGAATAAAAACCTTGAATAAAAACTTTTTCATATGTTTAAAAATGGAGTTCTGTGATTAATTGAACTGATCTAAGGTTGGGGGTAGTGAGATAAGAAAAGGGGGTAAGAGCGGGTGATTAGCGGGCTTTTGTATAGCCTGCTGTCTGACAGGGGTAGTAAAGTAAGACAGCCCCTCATTTTCTGCTAATCAGCACTACTACCCCTGTCAGACAGCAGGCTATACAAAAGCCCGATAATCACCCGCTCTTACCCCCTTTTCTTATCTCACTACCCCCAACCTTAGATCAGTTCAATTAATCACAGAACTCCATTTTTAAACATGAAAAAGTTTTTATTCAAGGTTTTTATTCAAGCATTTTATTAAATACTTTAGGAGACAACCTTTTATTACTGCATAATGTACTGTTTGGCTAACTAAACACTAATCACGTGTTCCTTATCCTCTCTTTTCATCCTGTGAGCAAAATCCCGTGCGCTGACCAACCCACCGTCTGTTTTTAAATATTGCATCTTTTTCTTCTCTTCCCCCCCCCCCCCCACTTCTGTTATACTTGACTAAAATAATACGCTCTAACAAAAAATCCTTTAGATTCATATAGGCCCCCCATAAATGTAAAACGTTGTTTTTGTGCTCAATGACTAAGCCTTTGTTTTGATACTAAAACCTTATTGATGATCATTGGAGCTTAAGTACTCCTCCACAATGACATCTGATACGGCCATTAAAAAAATGACACTGCTACCCTTTTTTTGTTTTTAATTGTATGATTTTAGGCCTAATTGATGTTCAATAGTGTTTTCGGTCATTCTTTTGTGTATGTTGAAATATTAATATAGTGTTTTTAATTGTTAAAAAAAAAATGCAGTGCATCATATTGCACAGGGAGGGCTGTGCAGCCAACTTGAAACCGGAGCTTCCACGTTGAGCAGACCTGCATCTTCCTGTGTCTTAGTAAATCAGGTGAGAATATATTTGACATCCCGTTTTACTGTTTGTTTGCAGAGCTGAAGGAAAGTAAGCAGATCTTGTCCATCACAAAAATCTTCAAGGTTGAAAATATCGGGTCCCTGCCCATCACAATTTCATCTATGAAGATAAATGGATACAGCTGCCAGGGATTTGGGTTTGAGGTCCTGGACTGCCACACATTTTCCCTCAGACAGAACTCTTCACGGGAAATCAGCATTGTGTAAGTGTTGCCTTTGTCTTTTGGCCAGAGACATTTAGTTCTGCTCTTTGCGGTATCGGGTTTCCTCAGAATTTTTGCAGTGGGTTTGTGGAGGACCATTCATTGGTAGTGACACTTCGCAAACGGTAAATTACAGCTGCTTCTAGCACTCGGCTTTGTTACCCATTAAATTGGAAGTATGTGGAATGCTTATAAATCAGACGCACAATAAGGTTATAGTCGGGGGGGATATAGACTCCACCATTGATGGAAACCACCCAACTGCTACACGGATTCCCCAAGACTGCCTAATGTTTAAGACATCTGTGTAAATTGCAGATATACAGATTCAGTTTTTGATTCCTGTCCATTTTAGCAGCGATTCTCCCTATAAAGTCCTACCTCACTATTATGTAGCTTGTACAAGGAGGCCTAGTTTATACTCTGCAAACTCACTTGGGCTCAGCTGATACATCTTTGTTGACAAGTCGGCTCGATGTGGGTTGTAAGGCGTTGTTTGTAAAGCAGAGAAGGTTATAGTGCATAAAGGAGGGTACCGAAACACTCTCCAGTGCAATAATTACTAAATCACAACATTTTCGACCTGTTGGTCTTTATGCAAACGAGAACTCTCCAGGTTGTGTAACGAGGTAGATTCTAAACCAATGGAGTTGTTTATAAAAGTCTCCTAGTTGCAGAATTAAGACAGGAAAAAAAAAGAATAAAAAACATTCCAATTAAACCAATAACATTTGATTTTATGAGTTGCTTGTGGTGCAGTATTTTGAACCAATTTTGCAGCCACATAAAAGTGTGTAGTGATGACGTGTATGTAGCATGAGGCTGCGTTCATACAGGGGGAGACCGCACAGACGCTGAGCGATCAGACTGCTTAAAGACAGTTATTGTGTCTATACTACGTGCGCGCGGAAGCGGGAGGGTGCGTGATGCTCGTAAAATCGGTCAAAACTGTTTTCTTGCGCGTTAGGGCGGTCATGTGAGCGGCTCCGTGACGTCACTGGCCCGCCCATAGACGCCCCCGGACGGTGCGTGTACTAAGGCCAGAGAAAGCACCCGCTTTCCCTCAGCCTCCATGGACGCAGCCTAACATTAGTGGGGTCTTGCTGCCATGGAGTTTTATGGGAGCACTACTAGGAACATAGAATACCACATGATGGGGAAGGCAAGTTGCCGTGGCAACCAGATGGTGCTGCGTTGCTGTGGCAGTTAGGGCAAGTTTTGTTATTAACCCATTCATTACTGACGTATATAGCATTGCTGCTTGAGATCTCTGGTTATTGCCAGGACCGCACACTGTCTCACCCCCCCTTCTTGTGGTCCTTCACTATCTCACCCCCCCCCCCACACCTCTTGTGTCCCTCCAGCCTCCCTTCCCCTCAGGGGGTTATTGCTTGGACCGCACCCTGCCCTCCACCCCCCCCCCCACTCCTCTTGCGTCCCTTCACTGTCTCCCCCCCCCCCCCCACACCTCTTGCGTCACTCAAGATTCCCTTCCCCTCAGGGGCGACACCGCAGACGCACCACTCTCTCCCGCCTCCTTCCCTTCCTCACCTCAGGCCCGCCGCTGCCGCCTCCCGGCTGCCGCACTCACGCCGACACGCTGCCTCCCGGCCGCCGCACACCCGCACGCCGCCTCTCACACTCACGCCGCCGCCTTCCGCCCGCCCTGTATTACCGAGGGGAGGGGGAAGGAGAAGCCAGCGGTGAGGCCAGGCCGGGGTCATGCGAGCGGGTAGCACCCCCAATCAGCAGCTCCGCGCAGGGGGGATGTGGGGGAGGTGACGGTGGAAGAGTCAGGACAAACACAGACCCCCCCCCCGTCTCCCCCTTCCTCTGCGGGGGGGTGAGGGGGAGAGCGGAACAGTCAAGAGAGAGGGGAGGCAACACCAGACTGACTGACTGACACACACACACACACACACACACACACACACACACACACACTGACTGACTGACGCACACTGACTGACTGACGCACACTGACTGACGCACACTGACTGACGCACACTGACTGACGCACACTGACTGACGCACACTGACAGGCGCACACGGAATGATGCGCGCGCACACACACACACACACACACACACACACACACACACACACTGACTGATGCGCGCACACACATGTTGACTGCACTCACACACACGCACACACACACACACTGACTGATGTGCGCGCGCACCCACACACACACACACACACACACACTGACGCGCGCACACACACACTGACGCGCGCACGCACACACACACACTGACTGATGCGCACACACACACACTGACTGACACGCGCACACACTGACTGGCACACACACTGACTGGCACACACACTGACTGGCACACACACTGACTGGCACACACACTGACTGGCGCGCACACACTGACTGGCGCGCACACACTGACTGGCGCGCACACACTGACTGGCGCGCACACACTGACTGGCGCGCACACACTGACTGGCGCGCACACACTGACTGGCGCGCACACACTGACTGGCGCGCACACACTGACTGGCGCGCACACACTGACTGGCGCGCACACACTGACTGGCGCGCACACACTGACTGGCGCGCACACACTGACTGGCGCACACACACTGACTGGCGCACACACACTGACTGGCGCACACACACACACACACACTGACTGACTGACGCGCACAAGCACACTGACGCGCACGCACAAGCACACTGACGCGCACGCACAAGCACACACACACTGACTGACACGCACACACACACACACACTGACTGGCGTGCACACTGCATGAAGCTGTAATGGGGAGGGAGAGAACGGAGCTGTAAGGGGGGGCGGGGGACCGGACCTGTAATTGGGGGGAGGGTGGACCGGACCTGTAATTGGGGGGAGGGTGGACCGGACCTGTAATTGGGGGGAGGGTGGACCGGACCTGTAATTGGGGGAGGGTGGACCGGACCTGTAATTGGGGGGGGGGGGGAGGGTGGACCGGACCTGTAAAAGGGGGACGGACGGACTGGATTGATGTGAATGGGAGACAAACAGAGGGGGGAGACGGGGAGAGGGGAGAATGAGAGAGGGGAGAAGGGAGAATGAATCCCGGGCAACGCCGTGTGTGTGTGTGTATATACCATGTTTATATATGTATACATATGTAGATAGGAGATTCATCATGATTGTGTGAAGCTTGATCTTTATGGTGTGGAACAGCGGTGCGCAAAGTGCGGGTGTGTGAGATTTTTTGGGGGGGGGGGGGTGGGGTGGCGTTTCAGGGGTCCCGCGCTCTTTCCCCAAGGCATTTAATGCCGGGGGATCGCGTAAAGCCCCTACAACTCCACACCTTCCTTGTCTCTGCCGGTGTCAGGACTCGTGTCCATGGCAACGGGGGGGGGAGGGGGGTAAGGGGCATGCGTACCACCGGAGGTGAAGAGGCAGAGAACCTGGTGTAGAACCATGATGGGGCTATGACCTAGTTTGTTTCATGGGGTGTCTGTTTTTTCATATATCACTATCCTTACCGTTGGTTGTAAATCTTTCATGTCAACGGATAGGTTTATTCCGGACTTCACGTCATCGTGGGTGATTCGTGAGTTGACTCTTGTGAGTGCTTCCAATTTGGAGTTCCAGTTCACGCTCAACGTGACACTCCCCCATCATTTGTTACCTGTGTGCGCAGATGGGGTGCCGGGGCCAAGCTGGGAAGAGTCTTTTTGGAAACTCACTGTGCTGTTTGTCAGGTAAATTTAATTTGCTGCCGCCTAAAAGCCCTTTGACATGTCAAAGTGGTGGTGATGTCCATTAACAGATTATTAATAAGACCTCAAATAGCGTATTATGTTCAGTTTTCAACTAGCTATAGTTTGAGATGCAAAGAGAGATTGTCCACTTTGTCCCCCTTAAAAAAGTATTCCTGAGCAAGACACATACTGTAGTTGGCAATATACATTTCACATGTAACCTGAAGCGGACAGATGGAGACTTCAAGAAACCGCATGAGTGTCAGTACGGTCATTTTACAGAGATGCAAAAGTATTGCTAACACAAGGGCCTTGTGCACTGGAACTGGAGGGTAATAGACTGGGGAAATGGGAATAATTATCATTGAAATGGTGCAGAGATGGGATTAAATGATGTAATTCGAAAGTACTTTATGTACATACCAGTGGATATCGTGGAAACATAAAGGGTACTGTAAGTAAGAACTAAGATTTTCTACCACATAAAAAAATTGACAAACCAGATAATCCAAACTGTCCTAAATTGTGATTGGTGTATATGCTCTAAGCAAAAATATAATTTTACAATAATATACCTGTCGACAATTTGTAGGAAATTTAATGTAAAGTAAAGTTGTCAAAAACGGATTATAAACTTACTCGTTAAGTGTCTTTCAAAAAATAAATAAATTCTATTTGTTTGTTCACGGTTACCTAGTTCTATTTAAAAAAGGAAATAACATTTTAATAAAAATGGAAAGGAAATATAAATTCAGTCCCATTGCAAACGGCTATCTTACAAATGCCCAATTTATTATACATAATAAGGGCACATTTGTTTTGTGTTGACCTTTTAATGGACCAACCTGTGGAATACTTGACTTTAATAAGTAGTGTATACAGACATTAAAGTATTACAAGTTTCTTCCAAACACATCATCAGTTTATATATTTTTAGCACACCATGCTCCTATAACCTTTAATTAAATTTTCCGTCTGATTTCGCTATATAATTAATGTTACATGCTGATATAAGCACTTTAGACTTGATGTATTTTCTTTATTTTTCAGTTTTTCCCTTCTCGGTGTGATCCTAATTGCTTTCCAACAAGCACAGTATATTCTTACAGAGTTTTTAAAGTCGAGAAATAGAATCAACCCCAGCTCTCCCTCTCAGCAAAATTCCAATCCAGTGGACACAATCACCTCAGAATCCTACAGGTACCTTTTTTTAATTCCATTCCCTGTTTTTTTTTTATTTTTTTATTCAGGGCATAGTTTTACTTCAGACCATGCCAGACAGAACTCTTTATATACTTAAGACAGTGGGGATCAATAGTGTATTTTAGCATAAAATTGATGAGTGTGGATGCTAATTCCAATCACTGAAAGCAACAGATTTGTTTTTATAATGTACCCATGCACCCTGGGGTTCAAATGAAAGCCAAGCTTGTTTGCTGCATGCTTACTGCATGCTTCCAACTCTTTGTGGCTTCATATACTGTGCAGAGATGCCAAACACAATTGAAACACAGGTGCAAGGTTAATGCAGCAATCATGTTTTTTGCGTATCCTACCTACAATAATAGCCAGTAATCAAGCAGCATCACCTCCCATACTAATTATTGAAATGTTAGAGCTAGGTTGATCAGGTATATAAATAATTGTAGCACTCGATGATTATTGTGTTCAGGCCTGGTGGGCTACCACGTGATGTCATATGACCTCGCTGCGTCATTTGACGTCGGAGCTGAGCAGGGGGGAGGGCGTGGGGCGAGTGGCGGAGGAGACCCGGCAGGGGGGCACAGGAGGAAAACTCTGCACACCCGTGCCCTAGAGGACTGTGTGTTTATGCACCCCTGGTTTAGATAGATTGGGGATTATGTACCAAGGCAAATGAGGTTAATGGGATTGTCAAAATCCCTTAAATTCAGTTGTATAGAATGGGGGGGTGAGGAAAGGGCTGCCTTTATTTTCTGTTTTAAGGCAATTCTGGGACAAAACAAACTACCATATCTAGTAAACAAAAAACCCTTTTGATATCAATCAGATTTTTTTTTCTACCCTTTTAAAGGTGCAATCCGTTCTACTCCACTTATTTTTTTTTTTAAATAACAACCAAAATGCCTATTTGCTGTCCCTGCCTTCACTTGGAAGGCCAAGCCCTTACAGTGAGGACGAAACCAGCAGGGGGTTATGGCAGATGAAATGATAGCCGTAAAGTTTCCCCTCAGGTGTTTTCGTTTTTTCAAGAGAGATGTTCTCTAATTGGCTACTCTTTCATACAATCTGTTTAGCACGAAGTTCATTTTGAGTGGGATTGCACCTTGAAAGCTGCCACCAAAAATCAATTTACGATAATGACGGTAACTTTTGAATAGTTTATAAATATTTAAAAGCTGTTCCTTAATTTATTAATAAATGCATGCAATATGAATAGCGATTCAAACACAATCTGTTTAGAAGTTAACTTAAAAATCCTTTATCGGGTGGTGCCTGCATGTGTGTTGCATTTGGAAAGTGAAGGATGTTTTTTTTGAGGGGGGGGAAAAAAATGTGTAATTGGTCTTATTTTCTTTAATCACAATGCAGGGGCAGTTGTAAGAGTTTTACAGATTCCTGTAGTCCCCCGGATAAAGGAAAAGGGAAAGGCTTTCTAGCAGTTGCTGCGCCTCCCAGCAGGAGCCAGAATGCATCCAAGAGGGGCCCTGCTACTTACAGCCACTTCCAGAAGAAGCACAAGTGCTCGGTCTATTACAGCATTAAGCAGAAATCGAACAACACAGCAAGCAGTGCAGCTTGCGATGCAAGTCAGCAGCCATCCTCAGACGCTCTGCCTCCCTCACCAAAGGACTTAAACTGCGAGGAGACTTTGGTGATTGAAAAGTGGGCAGACTTTAAATCCACAGATGACATGGGTACTCTAAAGGATTTAACCAGCCCAGATTATGCTCTGGGGAAAGAGGCACCTGCACTGCCAAACTCGCTTCTCCCGAAAAGGACTGCAACAGACAGCACTTTGAAGGGGGAGCCCCTAATTTGTATGTTTCCTATGGAAACAAGCCTTAAAACTTCAGAACGTGTATCTGAGCCCTCACAGCAGAACTTCTGTGGTCTGTCTGTAGCCAGCAAAGTACCAGAAAATCAGAGGAATTCATCACATCCACAGACAGAATGGCAGGCTGTTTCTAGGAAGATGGAGGGTAATCTGTTCATATTCCATATGAGGGGAATGCTACATCAGCTCTATCACTGTAGCTATGCCAAGTTCTATTAGGAATAAAGTAGCAAAACATGAAAAATCCTATGTTTTTTTTAAAAATAAATCCGTTCTTTAGTATTAGATAAGTGTCTGCTTTTTAAAAAAAATATTTTTTTTACTGATAATTCTTTGGTTGCTACAGCAACTATTTAGAAAGTCATCCACTTCATGTTTTGAAACACACTATGACACACACCTTTTTCATTCAGATCTGCCATTTGGCAACAATGTATCACAAACAGATCTCTAGCTGTGTTTCAGACAGCAGTATGTCAATTTTTATGAAAGCTGTAACAATGTGTTTCACTTACTAATATAATTTTACATGTCAGCTGTAGCATGTCAGACTGCAGCACACAGTTAGAAGGCGGCCATTGTTATTCACAGGATCAGAATTGTAACACATTTATAACAATTGCCAGCTTAGGTAAGAATGTAGAATTATAAATTGTCACATGCTTTACAAATAAGAAGAAAAAGGGGGAATGGAGTATTGCTGCTTTAATATTGGCTATGCTATTTAACACACGCAGTATTACTAAGCAATGTGGTGTAGACTTGAATTTTAATTAATACAGCATCTCCATTTTGTGACTGCGTATATCTGTGTGTTTATCTGAATACAGATATAACGCTCCTCATTTTTACATTTCGTGTTGATTCATGATCCTAAGCAAATATTTTGCAGGTCATAAACAGCTGCCACTCTTGTTATTGTTCGAGTTATGTACAGTATATAACAGAGGTATTATGTGAGCAGTTACAATGCACAAAATATAGTTTTGCACTAATTAACAAAACACAATGAATCCGTTGTTTTCATTCATGCATAATGTTAATTTACCTTTTATTGCCGGGAAGGGGTAATGGACAGGACAGGACAAGAGCAGCGCAGTATTATGTGTTAAGCATTTGGAAATGTCATCTTAAGTGGAAATTCGCTCATAACGACCAAAATTATTTTTGTAAACCAGTTGTAACTGCACCGTAGCTAGTTTATTTACAGGAATTAAATCCCCCTTAAAAATGAATATTTTTATTATTTGTGGCCTGAAGAAAATGTTTTTATTTGTAATCTATCCTGTGAAATATATCCTCTTATCATATACTGCTTGCCCTGTGTTATATTTGGCTAGTGATTGGCATTGTTACTGTATTTGGCAAACGGACCAAAGAACATTGGGCACAATGACACTCTTACCACATAAGGCACATATTTTAAAAACCTTCTAAAGCATAAACATTAAAAAAAAGTTTATATTTTCTTGTCTAATTGTAGGTACTAGTAACCTATATTTAGCGCCATAATGTTGAATTGCACGGTATTGTACCTTTGTTAGACATTTTTGCTGAATATGTTCTGACAGAAAATAGCCTTTCAAAATGGCTACGCTCCACCTCATTACCTGCACATTTGACAACTTTCAGGGAGGAAGTCTGCGTCCGTGAAAGTAAGGGTGCAGTCAAAAACAAGTGTTCGGATTGCTCTCATAATCATGACATAGGGTGCTTAAAACCCCATTCTTTTTACTTTTAGGTAATGGGCAGCGCATGTCCCATAGGACAGAAAAAGAAAGCTTTGAAGCTTTGAAAAAGCAAGTGGTCCGAGATGTGTCCTCCGAAAAGAACCTACGCCTGGCACCAAAAGAAGGGAAAATCTGTGGCAGATTGGAGACATCTTTAGTGAAGGTTGTTTTGGCTTTTACATATGTGTTATAATTTATTTTTATGTGGGGGGGGAGGGGGTGTTTTTTTTTTTTGGTGATTTAAAAAAAAAAAACACACTTTCCGTATTTTCCCTTTTAACAGTCCCTTCCCTTGCTTTCCCCTCACAAATGCCTTTGTTACCACCTTTCGTTACCCTTCTGCAACGCAAGACCTCATTTAACAGCAGTAAGAAGGGGGAGCGTGTATGCAAAATGCATTGCGGGCTCCCCTGGCTGCAAAGGGTTTAATGTTGGTTGGTCATACTGAAAGTAGGGCAGTGGTAGTGTACACCATTACAACACATTACCCACAACAAAGAAGTTCTCAAGTGTTTTCATCCTTTTCATATAAAAAGTAAGCGCTCCTGTTTTTATTTATTTGCAGTCAAACATCTATCAAACTAATGCCACAAGTGCCCTACTGGTACATGCGCACATGTGAGTTTGAACTCCTGTACAGGAGTTAGTACCTTGGGTGAGAGAAGACACAGGAGAGGGCGATGCAATGACTGCAATGCTTGACCTGTGTCAGTCACTGCTGGTAAATGAATAGTCAGCAGCTGCCCTGCAGGTGGCACTGTGAGTGCAGAAACATTACCCTTGCGTTTCTGAATGTGCACACAGATGAGATTGTACCAGTAGCGGGGATTGGTAAACAGGTTTCTCTCACAAGAAATCTACAGTATTTGAAGCGCTTTAATAAGGAAGCAATGTCACATAAAGGACAAAAACGTAGCGTAAATTGCTTCCTTGGAAAGTACAAATAGTAATTGTTTGATACCTGAGGGCCACTGAAATTCATGCTCATCCCGTACCAAGTCCTTCATGCTTAGTGTTTTGACTTGTGACGGAATCATCATTACATTACAAAGAATGAAAGATAAACAATTGTCGATTTCAGGATGAACCAGCAATGTTACATAGCTCATAAAATCCTTCAAAGCATTTATTCAATATGATCCATTAAACATTTAAAAATGTATTTAAAATGTTGACTTTTTTTTTTTTAATTAAACCCTACCCCCCCCCCCCCCACCTACAATTAAACTTCCATCAGTTGATTTAGGTTCCTGGATGGATTGTCCCTATAATTCTGGCAGACCCAACAGGCCAGTGCAAAGCTGTAAGTTGTTGAACAGCTCAGGCAGTAAAGGGCTTGTTCTTTGTCACAGTGGTTGAAAAATTGAAGATCATTTTACCCTTGAGGATGGCATTGACTGCACTGAAACCGGTTGGTTCCTGCTTTTCGTGTGGTGATGAAATAAAGTAAAGGTTTTAACAGCTTCCGCACACGTGTTCTGTTTGATGTCGAAATAAGTTTGCCTGTGCTACACCACTCTGCAGTACATAAAGAATGAAAAGATCTGAGTGATTTGTGTCCTGCTCTGCGCTGCGTAGGATAACTTTACCCCAGATTCATCAAGCTGCGTTACAGGTTCACTGAATAAATTGGCGATATCGAACACAGGTGCGACTGCACTACCCCATAACAGAGCTTGATGAATAACCCCCTGAGATGTGTAATGAAAAATATGAGGAACACAGGGGCATACAGTATCTCCCTATAGAGTCGCAACCAAATGAAACACCTATAAAACCTCTCATTTATAATTTGATGGTTATACCACTATTGTTCCTATGTGTCAATCCAGTGAATTAAATCACTTGCTGAGCATGGATCAGAAATGAAAGTTTAAACTTTAAGTGCACAAAAATAATTAACACACACACCTACATTTGTGCCTTGTTTTCAGAGGGGACAGCAGATCCTGAATTTGAGTTCATTTTTACATTTCTGTTTAATGTGTAACAATTATTTGAATTACCACTCTGCATTTCCAGTGAGCAGCTGTAGGTGTGATTTCTAAAATAAAACATAGAAGGTAAACTAAAACACAAGATAAAAAGAGAAACGTTTGTTTTTCTTGTAGCATATACCTAAAGCTGCAGTCTCTCCTATGACCCGGTTGAACCAGTGGCAGTGAAATGTTTCTGGAGATAAATCTGGGTTACGGGAATAACACACTTTTCACAACAATCCGACACCTATAAGTATTTAAAAATATTTGTTAAAGCTAAATTCTGAGAATGGTACACTGAGACATGATGGGGATTTGATTTCCACCAGCCACACCTTTTCGTTTGATGTCACTATGTTCAACAGGAGTTTATATAGATAAAGTTCCCCTTCTATAAAATTGAGTTCTGAAACACATTGGTGTGATAGTTTTATATATTTACAGTTGCTTTATGCTTTACTGTGGAGGGTTTTTGTCACTTTTTTTTACCCACCATAACCTTAATAATAGTGGTGATTACCTAGTCTAGTCTCAAACCCGCTTAGCCATTAAGACCAACCTCACACTGATGATACCCATCAAGGTTGAAACATGTCTGTGAGTGGATTCAATGGCTTTGCATCTCATCCCAGCCTCTGTCTAAAAGCTGTGTTTAAAGCAACATGCATTGGCTTGAGGATTTGCTTGTGTAATACGAGCTTGAGACAAAAGGTGGCACTAAGTGCTCATTTGCATGTCATTTCCCAGAATCCCTTGCTGCAGTGGAAGCGCTGTATGCTGGGCGATAATGGGGAAAGACAGGGTTGCAGACCTGTCTAAGACATGCAAATGAAAATACAGTAATATTTACAGTTGATATATATATATATATTTATATTATACAATCACACCAATGTGCTTTCAGAATTCAATTATATATATATTTTATATTTAAAAAAAAAAAAGTTGTCGTATTCATGTCACTCAGTCCTCAATCAAGGTTTTTGGAGGGGGGGGTCACTGCTGTAAATTTAGCACTTTTGTATGTTGTCTCACCGATAAACCGATAGAAAACAAACACACTTTTCTTCCTCCCTCTTTTCCAGTCGCTAATGGGAAAGAGTGGGCATTTGTGTGTGGGGGGGAGGGGGAAAACCGTTTATTTTTATTTTCTAAGAACCCTGGCATTATTTTAAATGGGTAATGAAATGTGTTGCAATTTACATATTGTTGTGCTTCCTGTTGAACCTATATTTATCGCAATTAACATCATTGCTGTGATTAATGTCTTAATAGCGTTGGGAAATCGTTTGCTATTGCCCAACCCTAGGAGGAAGTACTTGAATGCAAGAAATCAAAGTAGCCAAAAGTTTGCTTTAAAAAACAAACAAAAAAAAATTTGCATTGAAGGAAGCTAGTTAGACGACATGGTTTATAAAATGCGTTTTTTTCCCCCTTCATAAACTAGGACAGATTGCACCTTGTCAAGATGTTATAACAGTTTGTCTCCTTTTTATACAGACTGAAATTCCTTTTTTAATTTTACGGAATTATTCTGTTTCTGGCGAATTCTAAAAGAATGTTTGGATGTTTCGTTTTTGCCTTTTTTTTATTAACCAAACGTCCGTTTGTTGTATTTTTCAGCATGAAGAGCCGTTTAGAAGAAGCCCCGTGGCAAAGAGAGATGGGTTTTTGCCAAACTTAAATTGGAATAAAAATAGGGCGTCTGCCAGGAAAAATAAAAAGAAAAGCAACATCTTTTCTACAAGGTACCTTTCTCACCACTCCCTGTACTGCTGGAAACTTGGCACAGCAGCTTTTATTTCCGTGTTTTTAAGGGCCCATCTCTTTTAGCCCTTTGACTCTTGGGCATGCCATAACTTCTTTTATATCTATGACCATTTAGTATATCAAACAAAATTATTCAGTAGTGACTAGTATACATAGCCTACATCAAACATTTGTATAAATTCAATAATACAGTATGCTGATCTCTGTATAATGCTTTGTTTGTTTTACACATCAATGTACCGTTGACCCGGGCATGCCCATTTTACTGGGCTTTGAACAGATGAGTTAATTGTCTTTGTTCACTCATGTGCTAAGATTTAGTGTGTGCAGAAAAGCTTTTTCATGCAAGAGTTTGTTAGGCAAACAGTAAACAGTGCTCTGTAACAACCCACTGCTAAAATGTTTGTGTAATATTCTCTTCCTTTTTAGTAGCTGTGGTGTAATATGTAATGTATTGTACACATAAAAAAGATAAACGATTACAGAGAGCTTGTTCATGGTGAATTTTTTGTGATCACCCTTAAAGGAGCAATCCAAGTCGGTGAATCGTTGCAAATTGTTGTATTTGTTTTTGTATAGGATTGAAGCAGGTTGTCTCCGGAGCTCAACCTCGTTAATTTCAGCTCCTGGGACCCCCTGCCTCCGGAGATATTTACCTCCGAAGTAGGTGCCAGTAGCTGCCTCGGCTGAGCAAGCAGGGCGTTAAAGTTTAAAGCTCCCGCGTCACATGGGCCAATAGGAAGCCACGCAGATGATGTCACGGCTTCCTAGTGACCCGCAGGACGCAAAATCTTTGAACAGCGGCCATTACGTGATCCCTGGCAGTCGAGGAGAGCTGCTACCGGCACCTAATTCAGAGGTAAGTATCTCTGGAAGTTAATGGGGTTCCACTCTGTAGACACCCTGCTTCAATCCTATATAAAAACAGATTTTTTAATTTGTAAAAAAAAAACACTGGATTGCCTCTTTAAAACCTATGAGCATCATATTGGAGAATGAACTTATGAGATCTGATAAGTGATACGCACAGTGTAACCTTTCCTGAGACTGCAGTGCAAAGTAAAGTATGGAACAAACTTGTGACTTAAATAGATTCTTTACAAATCTATGAATTCGTCACATCTGTAGGTTAAAAGTGTATACGACATACGTTATCTGTTCTTGAGAGGGACTTTCAGCACATTGCAAAGTTGTTAACAGAATTTCAAAAGGGAAGTCTAGTGTTTCTCAAGATGCAGACTGGATCATTTTGTTTTAGACTAACTGTGTTGGAGGAACTGTAGAAATTGATATTTGCATTTGTCAAATACATCATCTATTGATCTTGAGTGATCCATGTTGCATTGTCTTGTAAAGCATTTATTTGGGAAAACATATCTGAAACATTTTTTAATTTTTGCTTTCAGAGGTTCAGAGCAGAGTGACTTGAAGCATAAGTACCAAGAGGTAGAAAGGCAGGAATTAAGAGTTCACAACAGGGTACAAACTTGGAATCCAGTGGTAAATGGGAATACTTGCAAAGGGGAACAGAAAACAGGAAGATTGCCTCCACGTGGGGAAACAGGTATTTCATCACAGCTACACCTTTTTGGTTATATGGTGCTATTTTCAAGTTACAAGTTGAGGACGAAGTTCCTCCTTAACTGTGTTTAAAAAAGACAAGGGAAATGAACTACTATAAATAATGTCCTATTCCCCCCCCCCCCCTCTTCTTAAAATGTATCCTTGGAATTCAATGAACACACTGAATTAAAGTTATTTCATGCAGGGGCAATGTTCGTTATCTTCTCTTCCAGAATATCTACAAATTACAAGTGTGTGTGTGTGTGTGTAACACAGAGGAAAAACAGCGCTAAACACACACAAACATTAGCACCTGATAGATAACTCTACTAAAGAACTCAAATCAAAGATAGTTACAAGTCCGGTCCAGGAGATGAGCAATGAATTAATGTGTTAATGCAGTCCACACATATGTGATGTTGTTGAGGCCAAACGCAGGTGTATTACCGGGGGGCTGCTGTATCAAGGGAGAATAACTCCCCATAGGGAAATCTGTATAGAAAGGGAAAAAGAGACAGCACACACCCCTAGTGCATTACCAAAAACAATGGGATTTATTTAATTAAAGATGAGTGGTAGACAATGCCCACTTACAAGATATATAAAAATTGAAGATTCACATAAGGGTATCTTTAAACATGTAGCGGTGCAGCTCTAGTGACCACCGCCAGCCAAGGGAACCTCCGGATAGCAATCAAAGGATACCACCTGCCTTTACATGAGCCACTGCTGGGAGCAAGAGTCCTCCGACACCAGCAACAGCTACAGCCCGATGGAAATGCAGGCACGGTGTGATAATGCAAGTCCATCCCTCCTCTCCAGCTGATATACCACACGTAGCAGAGTGAATCCTTCGGTACACGAGCGCCACTCAAAGTAGCGTGATGACGTCAGTCCCAACGCGTTTCGTCAGCAATAATGGGTAAAGGGGTATTAAGCTCACAGATCTAAGGCACATATAGATATATGCATAGCCATAAGCGTGAGCAAAAAGACTTAAACATTAAACTGTCATTGCCTTAGATCTGTGAGCTTAATACCCCTTTTACCCATTTTTGCTAGTTTTGTCCAAAAATATTTATTTATACTTTTTACGTATTTTTACATTTAGTTCTCTGATTAATTAACTGCTAGTGAATCTATTTGATTCATCTGTAGCAATTAACTGCTGACCAATGAAATTCCATCAGTTCTGTGTATATATACTTTGCTAGAAGTGTTTGTGGTACCCCTGATGAAGTCAGCTGATGCTGCCGAAACGCGTTGGGACTGACGTCATCACGCTACTTTGAGTGGCGCTCGTGTACCGAAGGATTCACTCTGCTACGTGTGGTATATCAGCTGGAGAGGAGGGACGGACTCTTTCTCCCTGCAGCGGTGGTATCCTTTGATTGCTATCCGGAGGTTCCCTTGGCTGGCGGTGGTCAGTAGAGCTGCACCGCTACATGCTTAAAGATACCCTTATGTGAATCGTCAATTTTTATATCTTGTAAGTGGGCATTGTCTACCACTCATATTTTATTAAATAAATCCCATTGTTTTTGGTAAGGCACTAGGGGTGTGCTCTCTCTCTTTCTCTCTCTCTCTCTCTCTCTCTCTCTCTCTCTCTCTCTCTCATATAATAGTCACTGGTGTGGGTGCAGATGCTATAATGAAGAATAAGCAATATGATACCGTTTGGAAACGAAATCAGCAGGCAGCACTCCAGAATTGAACAAACAAGTGTATTGAAAAAATAAACACAAAACCAACGTTTCGGTCCACGAATGGGACCTTTGTCAAGGTGGTGCCTTATTTTTTCAATACACTTGTTTGTTCAATTCTGGAGTGCTGCCTGCTGATAGATGGATGGATGGATGGATAGATAGATATATAAAAAAAAAAATCTTCAAGAAACATTCATTAGGGTCTATGTCGTTATATATATCGACATAGACCGTAATTAATGTTTCTTGAAGATTCTTTTTTTTTTTTTTTTTTTTTTTACAGTATGATAAAATTTCAAACTATTAGATTTACTTTACGTGGGCAGTACCTAAAGTTGTTCTATTTTAGTTCTGTATTGTGTTCAGTATTTGATAAATACTTTTGGTGTATTTACTAAAGCGTTCCACTTGTGTAAAAACAGCTGCATATTCTTGAATCTATTTGTAACTGCTGTGTTCTGATAAACACACGTTTATACCGACTCTGTTTAATGACCGATATGCGAGTTGCATACATGCTTGAAGCAGGATATCATACTCTTAAACAGGTGCTGTCCATGGCACTATCCAAAAATGTAATGAACTAAATGTACAGAACTTGGCCCTTTTGTGATAAAGATACACAGACATCTTTGTCTATATCAAAAAATAATGCACATGCAGTTACCAAATCATCACAAATTACATCCGCAAATCTTTTTTTTCTTTCTTTTTTTTTTCTCATTAATTTGGGCTGCTAGTTGGGATAAAAAGATAATTCAAAGAGGTGCAGAATTATGGGGTTCGGCTATGAGCAGTTCATTACAATTCACTTACGCAATTATAGGAACATTTACTGTAACTGTACCTTTTTCTTCTATTGCTTACGTTAACAAATATAATACAAACTTCATTGTGTAGCATTTCACCCCTATCTTGGTGCCTGTTTAACATTTGTTTAAATCTCTGTTGTACCATACAGTCCCAACATTGCTACTTAATTTCTACAGACAAACTGATACCTACACTTTCTTGCTGAAACACATGTGCGTGCCAATTTTGACACGTTTGTTCTCTGTACCCATTAAATAAGACTGTATGTCACCAGCCTTTCTCTAGCATTATTCCTATTCTAGAATCTGAAACCTCACTACCTTTTCATTGCAGAATGCTATCAGAGTCTCAAGAAGAAATGTGCGGATAAGTTTTCTTCTGACTCCAGTTCTGACTGTAGCAGCTCCCGTGGCAGTGTGAGGGCTAGCCGTGGCAGCTGGGGAAGCTGGAGTAGCACTAGTAGTTCTGATGGAGATAAGAAAAATATGCTTCCTGCACGGCACTATTTTCCACAGAGTAAGTAGCAGTTATTCAAGAAACACAAACTGCCAAGTTACCAATCGGCGTTCATTTACGTGATGTTGAATATTGACCAAGAGAAATGACATTTCTTGCACTCTGTTACAGATTATAAAAACATGTGGCGCCCTTTTTTTTGATAGTCTTTGTCTATTTTAGGGGAAAACATGTCACAAAGTGGTTTTCCTGCAGAGACTCCAATTGCTCTTAATCTGTCACAAAGCATTTGCAATACAAGGTAAGAAACAAAAGGGGGAAAGTAAATCCGCTTCGTTGTGGGTGAAAAGCAGCAGTACCGTGTACTTGTAATGTCACCTACTAAACAGAATGGACTGTACGACCCCTATAATAAAATCTGAGGTTTAAGCGGCAGCACCACCATCAGTGGACTCAAGTACAGCATTGATAAACCGAGAAGCACTCAAGTTCCATGGAAATGTTAATATGTTAAAAGAGCGCGTTTGCGATCTGCGATCCTGTTCCTAAGTCATGCCTGTTTAAAAAGCCATGTACTCAAAAATTGAGCATAGTTGACATTTCAGCCTACTGTATTACAGTATGTTAACACGTTTAGGTCAGGTGGTAATTTCTGCTATTTATTAAGTGTTCCACAGATAAAAATTGGATTAGATGTAATGCCATGTGACTAATTGCCTGGATTATCTGTGATGAAGAATTAAGTATTCCTTGCCTAATTCGCATAGCATGACAAATTCCACTATTCTGATGCTGGTGCCTATTTGATTTGAGAGAACACATAATGCATTGTAGATCTCTTAGGGAGGTGTTTCATGGGTCAAGTCGATGTAAACATTCTCTTGACTCTCCTGACAACTTTGTGTGTTTTATTACAGCTCGGATATAAATTCCATCTCTCATTATCCAGAGATTTTATCTCCCACTTTCACCAATGTGGTTTCAGATACTGAAAAGAGCAAAGGTGAGTTTTTCATCAGTAGCCGAATGGTTTGTACCAACTTGCCAAAATGTGCTGTGTATGCATTCTCTACCCATTTATATATGTTTTATAATATTTGATATGTTTTCAATAATGTAACTTAAAACTAATATCACAATACATACCCTGGGGGGGTAGGAGGGGGCACTTAAGAGATAAACTTCAATTCAAAATCTATCAGTGCAGGGTCAGATGCCAGTTTTTAGAAATTAACAAAAGGTTTTATTGTCCCAAACAAAACTCATAAAACTTGGGGGTATATTTTACAATGACACTGATCAGGAGGAAATGATAAAATTGTGCTTACTGTATTGCCCCAAACGGTTTCCATTTTTCATTGAAAATTTTGAGTTGCGTTGGTATCTGAGACTATTTCATTGCCTATGTTTATACAGCCATTTGAACATCTAATCCTGTCTCTTTGCCTTCTGGGGAAATAATATATTATTTTTTTATCTGTTTTTGCTTACTATATTTGAAAAAATGCTCAGTGGATAATTTGCCTGAGCAAACGAATGTGAGATATAAGAACAATGCCTATTAGCTGTCCTTAAACAGGATATAAAATAGAAAAAAGTGAAGGGTCCTTCTCTACTCACAGTATAACCTACAGGTGCTGTGCAATGTATGTTTTCTGTCTGAGAATTAAAAAGCCACATATGACTGTTAGTGTCAAGTGCAGAGTTTTGTTGATGTGTGGGTCAGAATGAATTCAATGCCTCCTCTGTCACATTCCCCTAGGTCTGTATCCCCAGGAAGACATATGGTCCACGCAGCCTGTCTGTTTGACAAATGATCTAAATTATAATCTTGAGAGCTCAATGGCATGTGTTATGCGGGACCCACCACCTGCGCACAGCAGGTACTGTATGTGTGGGGTTGCAATGGTCTTTTTAATGAACTAACTGGAATGCAATATGTTTGTTGGGTATGGGTTATATATGAGCCCCTCTTAAATTACCAAGTACCCTTCAGCTTGCTGTCAGAGAACTGTAAAAAAAAAAAAAGTAACGAGCTTTATACTCTACTCATGTGTTCGTCACTGCTCGATGTGTGATGGAGGTGAAACATCTAGGGCAGTTTTTTTCTGGGGTAGGCAATCGGGCCCCGGAGAACAGGAGCTTTGAAAAGCGAGTGTGGAGCCCATGATAAAATAATAAATGGGGAGCGCTGCTCACTCTCTTTACTGGACCCAGCTAGACTATAAAAATGTACCATTGAACGGTGGGACTTTATTAAACAGATATTTTCCTATTGTCCTCTCCTTCAGTTTCATGAATTGGAATGCCCCCTGTGATGGTCAGTTTTCCGGCATGTATGGTCCCTTGGAGTTAAATGACTACAGCTCTTATCCTGAAGGTAAAACAAGAAAATGGGGGGGAAAAGTTGTTTACTTTTTTCTGCCATGTCAATCCATTTAAATCTTAAAAGGAATTGAACTGTATTGCTTTGGCAAATGCATTGGACAGAAAGCTTAATCTCTTCAGTATTGGGGTCGCCTGCCAATAATTTAGAAGGCGTTAAAGCAGCAAAATGTGAAATCAAATGGATTTTAAAAAAAAACGTTCTGTAGGTATTGGATAATAGTGACTGTTTTTAATATTTTTAATCATTTTTTTTTTTTTTTTAATTCAATTTTCATGCAATTTTTAATTAGTTTTAAAGCATCCTTTGACTTCTATAGCAGGTTTTAGCCCAACTCCCAAGATCTTTGCAACACTTTCCTGTGTGGGATAGTTTGTTGCCAATGTTTCCAGCGGATTGAGCTGCAAACTGTAACAATAAATAATGTTACCTCAGTAATATAAGGATATATTGTAGCTGCTGAGTTACACCGACTGAAGGATTGATTGGAACTGAAAGGCGGCCCTTTTGTTGAGCGCACAATCGGGATTTTGACAAATTTATAACAGATGCTCCAAACGATTGTCATCTTAGGTAAGAATGTAGAATGATACATTACTTCACATATAAAAAGGAGGGGGGGTGCTGGAAAGCAGTATTGCTGCTTCAATTGAAATAAAGTCACTTTTTTGTTTGTACTGAAAGTGTAGACAAACAAAATTATTAAATCTAGTCCTGTCATATCCTAAAATCAAAATAGAGAAGCAGCTATCTCGATTTTTATTTGAACAAAGGCTTCACTTCAAAAATAAACCAGTGGGGCATGAGGCCATGCCAGAGTTTCAAATGTGATGTGCTTCATTATTAATGAAAGGAAATGGATCGGATTAGAGAAGCAAAACTGAAAGTCTTCCCCCATCTTGTGTAACTAGTAGACTTAACGTGGCATGCATAACTGCACAAACTTTTTTCCCCGGTCACAATCTGGTTTAGGTTATTTTGCCATCTTTAATGGACCTGCAACATATAGCAGGACCGTGTGTAACCCACTGTCCGAAGAGCTTAATACAAATAGAAATACATAGAAAAAACCCCTCTTTCAGTGTTATGGGAACAAACTGCACGTACAGTACAGCTTGCTGCTTCAGAGGATTGGACTGTTTAGGTTTGCTTTGTCATTCTAGCTGCAGATTTCATTGATGGTTCTGCCCCTTGAAATGAGATTAGGCTCAAAATGAGTTCCGTGGGCCCCCGGGAGGGGGGAGCTAGGGACAACTGTCCCAGGTCGGTAGCACCTCACGCGCAGTGACCCGGCAGCTCTGCAGCAGCCTGGTCACTGCAATCCTTCCTCTCCCCCCACCTGTCGGAGCCGGAAGTCGCGTCCAACTTCCGGCCGAAGGGAGCTGCGGACTGATGCAGCACCGTAGCCCTCCTCACCCCAAGGTGTGAGAGAGGTTTGTGAGGGGGGGCGAGTCTGAGGCGGAGTGTGGGTGAAGGAGGAAATGTTTGGGGGGGGGGGAGGGGGAAGAGAGAGACGGAGGGCTAAGGTTCTCCAGAATTTCACAATCTAATTCTATGGTTTCTTAAACAAAAAAAAAGTCGAAGGCCTCTCTCTGGTTTAGGGCATATAACCAATGTGGTTAAAAACAGGTTGGTACATTTGTAAGTGCGAACATTGTAAAAAATACAAGTGCGCATAGAACTTGAAGGCATACAGGAACCATTTGTCCCACCTAGTCTGCCCATATTCATATCGGTTGTGAAACCTCCTACCCTATACCATTTTTGCCTTTCATATGTAATCGCATTATGTCTCTCTCAAAGATTGTTTCATATCCTGACCGTATTAAAAATACTTCACTTTGTTGCGAGGAGAAACCACAAATGTACTACCCTTTCCACGAACTTTCTTACATTTCCCCTTAGACTCCCACACTCCAGTTTCAGATCATGACTTGTTGTAGCTCTTCTGTTTCTCTGAAATATGCTTCCCTCCTGTATCTTGTTGGAACCCTTAATATATTTGACCATTTCGACCATATTTCTGTCTTCCGTCTCTCCTCCATGCTGTATGTGTTATGGTCCTTTTAGTCTTTCCTGGTACGTTTTATGAAATAATGATTGCTGTCATTAAATAATTGTATACATTTTCCTTTTCCGTCCTGCTTTTCCAGAAAACATGAATTACCACAACGGCTTCCCGTGCCCCGAAGTTCAGAACCCGGCTTTTATTGATCACCAGTATCCGCCTACATGGAATATGAGCCCCTCTGCACCACCGACCCCTCCACAGGCACCTGCAATGCCCAGCACTTGGGAGCCAGCGAGCTACGTCAGTCCTTCTGTAAGAGATTAAACTTGTGTAGCATGTGCAAACCCCCCACAAACTAATGTAGATACACTGCATGGGACACCCCAATGCGGTTTTTGCTCACCTCTTCAGTGCCAGCCCCTAATGGTGATTGCACCTACAAGCGATTGTGTGCAGCTCTTTACACAAGTGGTGTTGAATGACACATTGTATTGCACGTGGAGAGCACATAATGGTGACTCGCAGCAAGTGTCTTATACCGTGAAACTAATAAATGCAAGCTTATTATCGTAGCTTCAGCCTGCAAGCTAAGTCCATGTTTTGGTTTCGGTTTAGTGCCATTCTTAGAAATAATATTTCATTTTTAGTTTTCTTCCGTAGATGAAGACACCTGATTGTGACACTAAAAGAAGACAAAAACTTTTAAATAAGCTATCAAACTTATATGTGATCATATAATTGAGTTTATTTATTTACTCACTTTGGTTGGCAGTGGTCTTGTTTTCATAAGCTTCACGAGCTATCTTTTAAAGTCAGCACTTGGTTTAAAAGTCTGTAACCATATGTTTTCTTTTTCTTAATGACCAGGGCAGTTAAGCCAAGGTCATTGCACTCCAGGCTAAATGTGGGTAGTTTTATCATTAATTTACTACTGTTTGGAAATGCTGATTTGAAGCAATTCATGTCTTTGATATAACCTTTTCTGTATTGAAGGTTACTCTGCTGTAGATCTCAAAGGCAGAAACAAAGAAAACAAAGTAATAAAGCAGTGCATGGGTATTCAAAAATAATATATACCGGTATATTTGTATGCTCTAAAACAAGATCCACTCTAAAAAGGAAAAAGAAAGTCTGCAAATTCCTAAAGGATAATGCAAAAATACTCATCTTTGAGATGTAGAATTAAAGATTTCTTGAGGGAATAATTAAATCCCCTTGGCATTGACTGCTACAGCATCTGACTCCACGTTATGCGCTGTGACTACACCCATTGAACATGTATCTTCTCTCAATTCTGCCAGGCATCTTAGGCACTCACCAGTCTGCTACCACCTCAGTGCTGCGTCTCGGTTCTCTGACCATCTGCACTCTGAGGAGGACACCACCGGCAGCTGCACTTGTCTTGCCTTATTTCCTCACACCGTCTCAAACGTTTGACACTCCAAAGAAATTGCATTTTGCCCAGTGCCAACACGTTTCCTGTATTGTAGTGCTCCTTTTCGAATGCTTTTTAAGAATTACCTTGGCACTTGTTTTATTCCAACTTTAAAGGAGCTGCGCAAGCGACATGTTTTAAAAATAAATAAATGAAATAGGATGGAAGCAGGCGGTCTCCAGAGCTGAACCAGGTTGATTTCATCTACGGGAGACATAAGTCCGTAGAAGGTGCTGTTATCTCTCTGCAGTTTAAATGTCCTAGTCTTGCGGGCCAATAGGAAGACGCAAGGAATTACGTCACGGTTTCCTATTGTTCCGTGTGACGCTGACATTAAAGACGCCATTTCGATATCCCCAACAAGCCCAGCCAGGTCTGACACCGGCACCCCATCCGTACGTAAGTTTCTCAGGAAGAAGGGGGTTCCCGGAGCTGAAATCAATTTGGATTAGCTTCGGAGATCCCCCTGCTTCAAACCTAAGCACCGTCTGGCTGTTGAAACTTTGAGAAGATGGGAATAGCTTAGAAGTTTCTGGTGGCGTCTCACTGAGAGTGGGGCAAGGCACAGGTGGTAGCAGACCGGTAAGAACACCGTAAAAGGGTAAAAAAAAAAAATGTGGTAAGAGATGCTGTATCGGCCCATGCTGGGGATTTTCTCATTGTTCCTTCAAGTAATCTACAAAAAAAGTAGACCCTGATATATATGGTCCACATAATACTTATGTGCTATCAGTTTCGTTGTTCCAAATGTCTCAAATAACGCTTACATTTTGCATTACAGTCTTACCTCTCCAGCACCAGAAGCTTGTCCCCCATGTCAGGACTTTTTGGTTCCATCTGGGCTCCCCAGAACGACGTGTATGATGGCTACTGTCCTGTCAGTGGTTCTCCCCCCCAATCAGACCACATCGAGAATCACTCAGTGATGTGCAAGCAGGAGTACTCTCCAAGGTTTAATCCTTTTCATGCTTACATGAACCTGGACATTTGGACGGCGACTGCTAACAGGAACGCGACCTTTCCCCTCTCAAGGGACTCCGGATACTGTGGGAACGTGTGAACGGAATTCTACTCAAGACAATGTGAATAAAGATCCTTGCAGTTTTGATTATTAGAGTGAGCAAGTTGTTGGCATAGAATACAATGTTGGTGAATATTTTGGCACTTTTTATATGGATAATAAATTTTTTTTTTTACTGAAATATTTGTGATTTAATTACAATTGTTGGTTAGTTATTGGGAAACTTATACTTGTGTGTGCATGTGTGTGAGAGATATATTGTGTGTGTGTATATATGTGTATATATATATACACACACACACACACACACCAAAAGTTCCGCAGCACATTCAGTAGAAAAAGGATAATTTAATAGCACAAAATCATCGGGCAATCAAACATGATCCAGAGCAACTTACACACACATAACGCCAACTCACTAAAGTGCACATAATAATAATAAAAAACAAAGTGTATATGTAACCAATATGTGAATCACCAATGTGTGAAACCGGTAATATATAAAACTTAAGTGCAAAATATTCAAACATGTCCACCATTGTAATAATATTGAAAGGATCCCAACTGGTCCTTAAAAAGTAATAATAAAGTGAGTGCAGGTGAGGGGATGAGGATGACGTATCTATAAACATATGAGGATCACAAGAACAGACCTGGAGTCTCTGGTTGCTTCCTGACGGTTAACAAACCCGGAAGAACAGGTGAAAGAAAGCGCATGCTCCAATTAGGGATGTACGAATACAAAGGTGAAAGTAAATCTACAGTACAGTAATAAGAGTCCAATATCTGTATAGACATCATAAACATAAAAACAAAAAGAAAGATTGGTCCAATGCGGTCATATAATATGAACCCATAACTCTTGTGTAGCAGTCACAAAGTCTACGTGGGAGTAATGTTCATGTAAACTCCCAAATCGTAGTGTAGTCGGGTTGCACTCTGTGAAAGTGTTTGAGTGACTGGGTGATCACTAGATAAGTCTTACTGGGATGTGTGTTCTTGGAAAACCGTGCTTGACCGGTAAATGCTATTGAACGGGACCCATACAGGAAAGCCTCAACATCTGATCCAAATCAGGGAGTGGGCAATGAGTCATCGCCTCCAACGCGCCCCATCAGAACCCAGATTAGATATTAAAGTTTTATACGTCAGCTCTTACCCAGTATCGCCAACACATCGGATCCAAAATAAAGTTTATAGGCAGACAGCACTTGCTTGTGTTTGTTGCAGCTATTTCCTTCATCTGTACAATATTTCCTCCTTTGTATGGTAAACTGACAATTTTGTCACTTGTGTTTTATGCGTGTTACTCCACTCGTATGGGGAGTGCAGGTGGGAATCTGTATATCAGTGTCTTCTGGTTACAGTCGTACTAAATTCAGATGCGTAACCTAGTGAGGTAGTGATAAAAATGTTATACGCAAATAAAAGAAAGCAACTTGCTAACTTTCATTGGCAACAGGCAGGTCTGGGATAAAACCCATTACTGAAACGTGGTAAACACTTCCTCCTCATCTGTGCTCGATGACGTCGGCAAACGGGACGATGCTCTAAGTGCTGTGCTTGTGTCGCGCTTCCTCCAAATTCCTACCAGCGGAGTAACACGCAAAAACACAATTGGAACATTTGTGGGTTTATTATCATACAAAGGAGGAGATATGCTTCCAATTTTCTTGATATACTACACAATGATGGTTTTCTCCCCCCCCCCCACAGTTTGTGCTTGGGTCGCGCTGGACAATTTTCTTCTCTTGTAAGGCTGCGTCCATGCTAGCGTTGAGCGCGCTTGACGCGTTTACTTTTAATCTTTATCTTCACGTCCCCGCTCATGTGGAGCACGCTCGTCGCTTAAAGCAAGACCCAGTTTTTGCAATTGGCTGTGCAAACTCATCGTTCTCCCACAAATGTTAAGATTACATAACTATTGCATGTTTCAGATAAATGGTTACATTTCAGGGAGACAATTAGATTGGATTTACATTATATGATTTTGATACACGTGCAGTACATGGGAGGATGTGGTTAGTTTCACACTTCATGCTTCTGCAGTCACACAGATGTACAGGAAAAACATTCAACAGTTACAAGCCCCACAGATATTTGCTGCAACTTTAAAGAAGAGCCATAATAGAAGTTATTGGAAGCCTCAAGTTTGGGCGCTAAAAACAAAAAGGTTATATACAATATTAATTCATCCAAAAACGAAAACAAAATAATCAACTTAACTGACGGTCCATGTACCTACTCTATACATACAATAATATATTAATAATGCTAGTAGCGGCAAGCCAGACATGAGGCTTTACATGCAATATGGTTACCTGGGTAGCAGGATATCACTCCCAACGTAAATCCCAACCCCCAGAAAAAATATAGAATAATAAGCGTAGAAAAATAAACTATTATAAATTGTAAATTAAGATATCACCATAACGGGATTAGATGCATTGCCAAGAGCGAGGAAATCCAATTCTATATGATCCTTAGTCTACTGCTAAAGGTATGGTAAGATGGCAATCATGTTGGTGTGCTTGACTTCTGCTTGTGCCCAATGTGCGTTTTGCCTCGAGATTTGTCAAGGACATTAACAAGGCAATACCTTAGAGAACGTCCTAACTGCTCTAACTAGGGCATATTCCTTAAAAGAATGAGAACTAGGGTTTTTATTTACTGAGAGGGGATGTAGCAATAGGGCCATTAAAAATGGGTTTAAGAGGGCCCTGAATGTCAAGCGTGATGAATTATTGATTCCAAAAAATATCGACAAAGCTGAAGTGGCGATTCCAAGAGCTGTTCTCACCTTGAACCTGCAATGGGAAACAATATCTAGTTTCTATAAACACTGGCATACACTGCTTAATAATAATGCTAAAGTTATGGTAAAGAGGTGGGATAAAATCCCAAAATCAGTGCTTCAGCGGATGAGGTACACCAATAATTGGTACATGTAATGATCAGGATATGGAGAAGTATATATACAATAATATTAGTATTGGACCCAGTGCAAACGCAGGAGTGTATAATCAAAAATAATGTATTTTGGTGAGGGACTGTTTAATGCCTAGTGGCACCTCACAAGACAAAGAACACTCTTACCTGCTGCACTGTACCGGTCTAGAAGTCCCCTTGAATCCATGGAATGGGAAATCCTTGGCTGTGCTCCGCTGCTAATCTTTGGATTTCAAGCTAAAGTTATGGTAAGATGACAATCATGTTGGTGTGCTTGACTTCTGGTTGTGCCCAATGTGCGTTTTGCCTCGAGCTTAGTCAAAGACATTATAGATGATTCACTGATCAGAATATATACCCCCCGGTAACATCATAATTTAAAGTACATCAAAAGTGAGAATATTGCGTATATTATGCAATTCATGTAATGTTTTATCCCAAGATGTCTCTTTTTAGCACAGTCCAAAAATACTTTTTGGCTACCAGATAGTTACAGGCCTTACATGATCCAAAACTAAAAGAACCTGTCACTCATTTTTAAATTGCTTGTTTCAGTATCAAAATGAATGTTAACCAATTGATCACATAAATTATGTGGACACCATAGAGACTCCCGATTTCACAAAAGGTATGAGATATTTGTCATTGTTATTAAGCAGTGTATGCCAGTGTTTATGGAAAATAGATATCGTTTCCCATTGTAGGTTCAATGTGAGAACAGCTCTTGGAATCTCCACTTCAGCTTTGTCGATATTTTTCGGAATCAATAATTCATCACGCTTGACATTCGGGGCCCTCTTAAACCCCTTTTTAATGGCCCTATTGCTACAATACATCCCCTCTCAGTGAATAAAAACCCTAGTTCTCATTCTCTTTTAAGGAATATGCCCTAGTTAGAACAGTTAGGACGTTCTCGAAGGTATTGTCTTGTTAATCACAAAATTAATAAAAGCTTGTGGATGTGCTCTTTTGGAATAAAGCATACTATTTGTATCAGTGTCTTTACAATGTAGATCTTTCTCAATAATAATCTCAGATTATATACTGGTAAAGAAAACAAATTGTTTTGTCAGATATTTCAGACATCCATTTAATGTTAAGATTGTTCCGCTTCAGAATGGTGGTAAGCTCACTACATTCTTGTGCTTTTCAATTCGACCGAAAAAGCACCTAGTCTAGAAGGCATAGCCAAATAAACATCTTTAGTGTATCTGCTCATTTCCTCGGTGAAAACAACCTTGTTCTCCCACCAGCTAAGAAATAAATTGGCAAAAGTGCCCACCAATGCTGTCCCTATCAACTGCAGAATGAATTTACAGTACCATTAAAAACAAAATTATTATGCGCAAGTATAAATGTACGTAAACTTAAAATAAAGTGAATCAATTCTGACTGCTCAGCTCACCCCATTCTATCTTCAAATGAAATATTCTATTGCTCTGAAACCCCATATGTGATCAATAGTGGAATAAAGTGACTTCACTGTGACTGTGAGGGGGTACCTAGGCCACTAATAAAGGTATTATGCCCGGGTGGGTGCCCCTGAGCCAGGTTGGTGGAATTGTGAATTGTCACCTCTGCAACCCAATCATGGCAGAAACACCTTTTGTGAATAAAACTGTATGTGTGTCTTACTATTCCAGGAGTGTTAACCAGCGGACAAATCCCTGCTTCAGCACAGACAAGAATAGTAAAACTGGGCAAGGAATTGAATTACATTCAAAGGTCCCCGGTGTGAAGATTTGAGATAACGGGTATGGCTTAGGCTATATGAAGACAGGCTATCACTGCCATTTTGAGTATTTGCTTATATGTATGAGTATCTGTTTATTTGTGTATGAAAGCTGCGCTGCAGAGAATCGCTCCTGGCAAAGACCAACCCGTATATAATTCCTACTAGTCTTGAAATTGAAATAATTGCATTGTCACAGTTTTTCTAACAAACTCATTCTTGTAGCCCCCGCTTCTCTTATCTTGCAGCTACACACAGAGGGCAGAGCGGTTACTCCCTATATCAGGAGAAGGGCTCAAATTACGGGGAGATATGTAGGATAAAGGTTAGCACGCGAAGCATATATTTTTGCATGAATAAGGTTTGTGTATGTCATTATATTTTTCTTTATCTCTAAGCCAGCCCCTTTAAGGGACGTATTACTCATTTGAAATGTATAAAAGTGTGATATCAAGCAATATGTGGTCGGAGGAATGAGCTCATTTTTGAATTCTTTCTCTCCTTTGTACCTTGGTGTAATAAACTCACTATGATATTTTGAACCCTAGACTTATTGATATTATTTCTACGCTTTCACACCGGTATATGCCCGAAACCCAGTGTGGGGTTCAGTACATCTCTCACCAGGTATAAGGTGGCGAGAGTTATGTTTTTAAGTTACAGTAGTGTTCAGTATGGGTAAAAATCCATTTGCATGGGTGACAGAGTGGCTACTCCGCCCTCTAAGCTTCAAAGGCAATCCAGGATATGGAAGTGTTAAACCATTTGTTAGCTTGCTTGGTAGGGGAAGAGAACTTCAATAAGCCATCCTGGCAAGATGTCAAATCTGCCAAGACTGAGCGGCACCAGGTAAGAGGGGCAGGGTCTCATATGCAAATGGGCAAAGTTTGCACGTGCCCAGAGCAGAATGAGAAGCCCCCTCTGACAGGTTTGCAAAGTATTGGCAACTCTGTGATAGGAGGATGGAGATATTCCCACGGAGAGAGGCTGCACTAGTTAAGTATAGGAATGTTACCCCTATAAGAACCCGTGCAGCCCATCAGGAATGAGTCATGCTGTAACAGATTCACCTAAGATTCAATGTGTGGTCCAAGAATTCCAAGCTCTGAGTAAGTCATCTAAGTTTCTCCAAGACTAAGTGTCCAGTTAAAAGACTCCAGCAGGAAGAGGCTACTTGAAGGAAAAGCTGCCTGGATTCTTCTGCTGTTTGTTTTGCAACTAGGAAAGATTAGTTTTGTATCCCAGTCCTAAAGTAATGTATTTTCGTTGTAACTGTAAACCAAGGTGTGTATTCATTCTGTAAATAAATCACAATTTATTTTATCTCTTGCTTTGCTCAATCAAAGGATCCAGGTATTTTGGTTTTAAAAGTTCTGGTCTACCGTGATAGGCTTTTGTGAATGCGAGATAAAATACAATGGTTACGGGTTCATTATTTTTCACAGTTGAATCAAATAAGAGTTTATTTCATTACGAGTATACAAGGAGAAGAAGCTCCGTGCAGAGCTTTCTCTGCCATACAGTGACAAACGCATAATCTTTATACCCTCGTGAGGTATAATAAATGTCCCTAGATGGGCTGGCTTACAAAAAATTATAATAATACGCCCCTCCAGGAGGGGTTGACCTTTTATTGATATGGATACCTAATCAATACAAGAAAATACAGGTTTTTACTACATAAGTTTTATACTTGGGTTCACTCCTGGGGTGAGATTTCCTGTGACCATATAATTATCACATTCCTAAATTTAGGGCTGTTATTGGAAAATAAGGAGGAGCAGGAGAAGCAGGTTTTTATCTCTTCTGCTCCTAAACTCCAATTATTTTGCAAACACATCCACCCACCCAAATGGGGGTTTTACATAACAGCTATTCCTACCTCAAACTGGTTCTGCATTCCGTTCATCCCCCCTTGCACCTGGCATATATACAGATTAGTTGTGGAAGAGTGAAAGACCCTGAGGGAATCTGTGACTTACAGGATAGCAAGATCACTGAAGTCAAATCTCAATCAAACTTCTATCATACTACATAAAAAACATGATGAAGGACAAACAGAGAAACAAAATGGTTGCATAGATCCTTGTACACCCCCCTACGTGTGCTTTATATCACACTTTTACACTTTATTCTGGTGGCAGCGGCGGAATCTGATTGAGCCTATGGTACAGTATCCTGTGGGATCCTATGGCATAGAGGGAGACTCGAAAGTTGCAAGCTCCCAAAGCAAGAGGTAGCATACACATGGTTTGCAAGAGCATGAAAAAATACTCACCCTTTGTCCCATAACTTTTTGCCTGCGTGTGAAACATGGACAAGTGAGCAGGACGATTCAGGACTTGGGATCATGTTCGGATCGTTGTCTGGTGTGAGGGTTATGGCTTACCGATGCCTGGTCAGTCAAAGGTGCAACTGGAGGAGGATTTGGAACGGCATGAAGCAGGCATTGCTTATCCTGAGGGCATGGAGCCAGTCGCTGCAGCCGCAGTGATTACACTTTAGCCTGGGGTGCCGGAGATTCTTCCAGCCCTGGCGGGAGATGGACAGGGGGAGGGAGAGGGTGCTCACCGGGATAACGGTGAAGGACTGGGTCTTGGGGGTGCGGAAGGGATAGTCCCCATAGCTACTGGACTCGCTAACCCTGGACTCAAAGCACTTCTCTCCTCATGGGGGGAAAGAGCTACAGCAGATGAGAGAATTCGGATGTTGGCAGCTGTACACGGACAAGTGTCCACTCACTTGGTCAACGGAGAACAAGCTGTCTCCCAAGTGGATCATCACAGTTTCAACAAGTTTGTCTGTGGCACAGATAAAATCGACGGTTTTCTCATGGACTTTGAAACACAGTGTCTGAGATACCTGGTGCCAGAACTGGATTGGGTGCTGAGAATGCACCCCTTGTTGTCTGGGATAGATAAAGTAACCCTGTAGTCAGTCCCTTGAGAAGATCGAGATGATTACCAACATGTAAAAGCTTTGCTGCTGTTGCAGTATGCCCTCACCACAGAAGCATACGGGGGCAAGTTCAGGACAGGGGAACATTACCCCAAGGAGTCCTATGTCCAGTATGGTGCCCGCAAGGCAGGGCACTCAGTGGGTGGAGGGTTGTGGTGCTACAAAATACTACACTTTGCTGGACTTGATATTCCAGAAACAGTTATTGCAGCAGTGTCCCTCGGATGTGAGGGCATGGGTCTTTGACCGTAAACCTAAGACCCATGTGGTAGCTGCCAGGATGGCTGATAAATTTGTGTGCAGTCGCTCTTTAATGGACGAGAAAGGGGCTCCCAAGAATCCGGCTGTGTCAGCCAAGGCAGCCAAGCACACTCCTCAGTGGGTACACAAGCCTGCAGCAGGGAACAGCGTTTCAAAAGCTGCAGAGTTTAAGCACGAGAGGAGATGCTATCTCTGCAACAAAGTGGATCACATCAGACCTGACTGTTCGTACCTTGCCAAGTCCGGTGGACCCCATTAGGGTCAAAGTTCTCCAGCTGCGAGGCCAGTTGCCCGTGTGCAACTGGCACACACAGAGGAACCAAGTCCAGCCGCGGAATCAACCCACAGAGAGATGTCCACGGGGAGATCTGCACTTGCTTCTCCGGGACCAGAAGCGAAGACAGAGGGGCATCAGGTTGCACCAGTCGGATTGCAATCTAATGATGTCCGGCAGAAACATCTGCGGAAAGTGACAATCGGAGATTGCCAAGCAGACGGCTTGCTGGACTCTGGTGCCACTGTTACCCTGGTCCAACCTGATATGGTTCGACCAGAATTTGCTCCCGGGCACCAGGATGCAAGTGACCATGCCAGATGGAGGACCGCAGTCACTCCAGGTTGCTCTGGTCTTTTTGGATTGGGGTGCCGGACGTGGCATGAGGGAGGTGAGGATATGGCCTGGGTAAAATGCTGAAGTTTTGCTTGGTAATGACCTGGGGCATGTAACCTGTATTCACAGCAGAGTTGGCTCCTGTTGCAGCAAATACTAGGAGCCAGTCATCAAGGATTGCAGCGGAACCAACTCCTATCCACCTGCATTTGGGACTAACTGTTCCAGCGGTCTCTGCGGAGACCAGGCAGGTAAGCCAGACTGAGTCATGACCAGAGACTGACTTACTGTTCCCTTTACGTGTTCCTGTTCCCCCTGACTTAGAGACTAAGGGTGGGTGGTTTGTGTTAGGAACAGAGTTTAGGGATGCGGTGAAAGCTGACCCCAGCTTGGAAGGTATGAGACTTCGGGCGTCCGAGTCTAGGGTGAGTGAAGGGTCAGACCACTTTCTGTGGCACCGCAGGCTTCTGGCCAGAGGCATCAGGACCAGTGGCAGATTTCTGCCGCTGCGGTGATGCCTGCCAGCAAGTGAGTAAAGCGGGTGATTGTGTGCAGATACACCTGAACTTGTTACCTGTAATGGGGAAACTGTTTCAGAGAGTAGCTAAGGCAGTGTTAGGTATCTTTGCTAGGATAGGTTTTCCTAGAGGGGTTCTAGGTGAGATAGGGTCCCGGTTAAGAAGGCAACCAGGAGCAGAAGCCAGGGCTAGGTTAGAACAGCATAGGGTTCTGTTCTTGGACAAGCCGGGCAGGACACATATTACAGGTCATCCTGTGCTCACAGGTGATCTGCATCCTCTGTGTAAGTATACCTACTGGGTATCTGCAGAGGTGAAGGGCAGTATAGAGAGGGAGGTTGGAGAGATACTGGCCCTAAGGGTAAGTGTGCTCTCTCAGAGTCCTTGGACTTGTCCGGTAGTCCCCATACCTATGAAGAATGGGACCACCCACTTCTGATTGGACTACCGGCAGCTCAATGCAGGGGGACGGTGTCAGATGCTTATCCCATGCCCCGCATAGATTAGCTTGCGGGGGCAAAGCATCTGACAAATATGGATCTAAGTAAAGGTTACTGGCAGATTCCCCTGACCCAGAAGGCTAGGGCGAAGTCAGCTTTCATCACTCCGAGTGGCCTCTATGAGTTCTTAGTGAAGCCATTCGGGATGAAGAATGCCCCGGTTACCTTCCAAAGCCTGGTCAATAGGTTTCTGGAAGGAATGCAAAGTTATGCAAGGGCATACCTGGATAATATAGCTGTATTTAGTCATTCATGGGATTCACATCTAGTGCACGTAGCAGCGGTGCTAGCCAGAATTGGGAAAGTGGGGCTCACATTGAAACCTACCAAGTGCTTAGTCGGAATGGCAGAGGTATTGTACCTAGGGCCCAGGGTGGGCGGAGGGCAGCTTAAACCTGAGCCAGCTAAGGTTGGGGCAATGGTGCAGTGGCCCATCCCTAAACCTAAGCAGGTTATGGCTTTTCTAGGCACCGCTGGCTACTATAGAAAGTTTGTCTCGCAGTACAGTGCTCTGGCTAAACCCCTGACTGACTTGACCCAAAAGCGACTCTCAGTACTGGTTGTCTGGTCTCCTGCCTGCGAAGTTGCTTTCCAGGCATTAAAAACCGCACTGGCCAGTGCTTCGATCCTAGGTGCATGGGACTACTCTAAAAAGTTTTGGGTGTAGACGATGCCTCGGACTGTGGCATTGATGCTGTGCTCAGCCAAGTAGGGGAGAAGGGTATTGAGCATGTGAGCATGGCAATGTGGATGGACTATCCCCCATGGACAGTCCCATTGACACTTTAACCTGTGCGGCCAGTCAAACCGCCGGATGGGGCGGTGTGCCAGCACCTACACTTTGAGGTGGGGAGGTGTGAAGGTGACGGGGTACCCAGGCCAATTAAAAAGTTATTATGCCCGGCTGGGTGCCTCTGAGCTATATGGGGGGAATTGTGATTGTCAGCTCTTCAACCCAATCATGGCATGTAACTGCATTTGTAATAAAGATGTATGTGTATTTTTACTGTTCCAGGAGTGCCAACCAGTGGAGATGTGCAGGGCGTTAGTTTCAGGGGTGATTATAGAGTAAAATGTTGTCAGGGTGTGTTTGGGTAGAAAGGGGCCAGTGTTACCCCGAAACATGTACTCCATAATCACCCCAGATTCCTGAGGACATGAGTAACACAGACCACCGACTAAAATCTTCCCTAGAAACCAGTTTGCAGCTCACCGCCACATCTCCCTGCTTCTGCTCAGACCAGAATAGTAAGACCGGGCAGGGGAATGAATCACATTCACGGTACCCCGGTATATGCCCACAAACCCCAGAACCCGGGTTGGGGTTCAGTGTATCTCCCACCAGCTATACGGTGGCGAGAGCTATATGTTTTTAAGTTCAAGTAATGTTCAGTAGGGGTAAAAATCTATTTGCATGGGAGACAGAGTGGCTACTCTGCCCTCTAAGCTTCAAAGGCAATCCAGGAAAGGGAAGTGTTAAACCATTGGTTAGCTTGCTTGGTAGGGGAAGAGAATTTCAATAAGCCATCCTGGCAAGATGTCACTCTGCCCAGACTGAGCGGCACCCGTAAGAGGTGCAGGGTCTCATATGCTAAGCGGTAAAGGGGAAAAGTTCGCACATGCCCAGAGCAGAATGAAAGTTCCCTCTGCCAGGTTTGCAAAGTATTGGCAACTCCGTGATAGGGGGACATAAATATTCCCACGGAGAGATAGGCTGCACTAGTTAAGTATAGGAATGTTAACCCTATAAGAACCCATGCAGCCCATCAGGAAGAGAGTCATCATGCTGTAACATATTCACCTAAGATTCATCATGCTGTAAGAGATTCGTAACATCGTAACAAAGATTCCACTAAGCTTCAAGAGTTCGTAAGAACTAAGGCTCCAAGATCCAGTACTACGGGAACAGAACGAAAGAAGCAGCTCTGGCGGAGTAAACAGCAGTGGCAAATTGCGCTGCTGACCGAGGACTGTTTCGGTCTCTTTTCGCGAGCAACTCCCACTCCTGGGAAATTGCTTCTAGAGACTTTGTTTTGCAACATTTCATTTTGGGAACAAGATATTTCGTGTTATCCCATCCCAAAGTAAGTGTATTTTCATTGTTTTTGTAAACCAAGCTGTGTGTGTTCATTTTGTAAATAAATCACAATTTATTTTATCTCTTGCTTTGCTCAATCAAAGGATCCGGGTATTTTGGTGTTAAAAGGTCTGGTCTACCGTGACAGTTGCCATGAGATCGTTCCCGCCCAGGTGAATCATTACTACTCGGAGCGTACTTTTATACTCCTCTAATGCTCTCGTGGTGGTTGTTACCATATCTCCCCAGCACATCTCTCTGTTCCCCAGCCATTATATGTTCATACGCTTGATGAAGTAATCTTTCTGAAATTAATATACTGTTGGTATTACTGCAAAGGCCTGGAGGGGTCTATGGAGACACAATTGTTAGCAGTGTGCGGAATCCATCTTGTTTTTTTGTGTGTTATATGTTAGTGTGCGTGTTGTTGCAAGAGTGAACTTTGCTCCATAGGGGGGATATGGACTGTGCTGTGTTGCTCAAACACAAGTGTTTTGGTCAGCTAAAAGAACCAGTTTAGGTTAGATGTATTGATCTTTGGAGTAATTCTGAGATAGATAAGAAGACCTCTAACTTGGTTGGTTTAGAAGAAGATTATCCCCTTGTGTACAGGAAATGCTGTGATGTGATGTCATTATATTCTGCCTAGTAACCTATTAACATAGGTTAACTAAGGAATCTAAAATTTATATAATGCCTGCATGGACATTCTTTTGGCTAATGACATCTTTCATGTATGATCAACCATCAACGTGTGATTGTGTTGGTATGATCATTATCAACCAACCCGTGCTAGTGAGTTTGCAAACAATGACACACTCCTGTGGTCATCCCAGCTGCAGACTCTCTAGCCTGCTCATGGCCCACTCCAGGGCCCAGTGAAAGAACGATCAGCCACACTGTGGGCCACTTTGGTTTTCCCACTACAGAAACATGTTAGCACAGCACAATGTTTAATTGTTATCCTTCTTGGACCTAATGTATGCTCTGCATGAGTTGGATTTCCACCTCCCCAATTTTTTTAACTGCTCGGCAGGCAGACCCCAATTTTGCCAAATGGTATGCCCGCCACTCCCAAGCAGCGTTTAAAGATGCTGTTGAACTGAAATTTTGTTAAAGGAGTTAGATCACTATATAATATAAAACCTTGCCCCCTTGCGTCTACTGTCTGGTGTATAGCTTTGCTGCCACAAAGGGGATACCATCCCATCTTCCTGCTTTTTTTAAGGTGCACCCAGGCCCCTATGCCCGTTTTATCAGTTATATGCGGCATGCCACGGTGTTATCCCAGATTATTACATTCCTAAAAAACAGACCATAGTCCCTGCTAGCTTTAGATGATGCTACCAGTTCCCATACTCGAAATGCTAGGGGAAAAAATCAAAAGAGAAGGCTGCTTTAAACAAATTAACTTCGTAGTGCCCTGCACATACAGTACTAATTTGGCTGCCTTGTTTAGGATTAGCAACCGCTCCGCTGTCACCGGATCCCTCTTGTCCCCCTGTTCTCACTCCCCTCTCTCCCACCCAACAGGATGCACCTGATGACAAAGTCCTTGGTAATGCCTTCCCTTTTTTGCAATTTGAGAAAAAAGGCTATGCATGCCAGCGTGCAACCCGCCTTTGCCCGCTACAGGCTTGCCTGCTATTGGGTGAAATGTCTCCAAGGGTATATGGAAAGAAAAACAGCTCTCCATTGTATCACCGGACCTTGTATGTGTCGAACCGGTTACAGCCACTACAGTCGTCGAATTGTTACCACCTTTCCTCAGCAGTATTGGCTTGATGTCTCCCTAATTTGTCACCAATCTAGTAGCACAAATAAAATAATTAAAATTAGCTCACTGTTTTATCTCTCTTATGATCACTTGACAGTGTTCCATTTAATAAAACCGTAGCATAATATAAATCAGTATAAAAAAAAGAAATCAAATCAAAATATTAAAATAAAAACAAATAGGGGGCGCTCGCATGATGTCATTGCAGATGCATGTTGGCTAGGATAGCTACGTGCACTCCGCCAATATAATTTAATATTTCCCCCGATCGGCACCTTCTCCCGAGCCACGGGCCGCAGCGGCAGGTGTGAGAAGCAGCGAAGATGTCCCACAAGAAGGACGGGACCTGGGATCTCTCCCGTTTTGGCCGTGTTCAGTTGGTGATTGCTGACAAGGGGAGGAAAAACAAAGATGACACCGATCTGCTGGAGTAGAAGGAGAATCCCTGGAGAGACGAGCAATGCTGAGAAACTCAGCAAACAAGAACACTGCAGGAAAAGAACCAGAGGTGAGAACTGCTGCTCCTTACAGAGTGTGAGAGAGTCACTGCAGTGGATGACACAGTGATTACAACGCAGGATCTGCAGTTTATGCTCAGAGAGATGAAGTGAGTTTCCAATAAGCTCTGGACAGAGCTGTAACAGAAGGCACAGGTTGCTTCACTGGCTAAGAGAACCACAGAGTTGGAAAATAAAATGGATGCCGCCTTACAAAACCAGGTAAATACAGATGACGAGGTCCTGTGTCTCAGCGAAGAGATGAGAGCTATGCGAGACGGTATGGATGATCTTGAGAATAGTGAACGAAGGCAGAACCTGCAAATTCGCCATATCCCTTAGTCAGTGTCTGCGGAATCCCTGCAGCCATATCTTAAAAGTACTGCGCCCGGTTACAGCGATACTTCAGTAAAAAGGGATTCGGTATAGATGGGCCTTCCCATTCCATGTTGTAGTCAATCACGAGGGCAAACAAATCTCACTCGTTATCCTGAGGAATCTGCTCTTTTTCTATCAGCTTTAAATCTGGACCCAAAGATATATCAGACCGGCAACGAGGAGCTCGTGGGGAGTATACGGAGGATGATTGATCGAGTGAGTGATAGCCTGGAGATGAAAGAGTTAAGACTGACTGTGTCCCGCTGGGTTTCTCTGAGTTAGAGTCTGAAGCGGTTTCCCCTGGCAGTGGTCAGGCAACACGTGACGATGTAAAGAAATCTATGTTGAACTCTAGCTGTCGGTCTCTCCCCCCCCATTTCCCCCATTTGTTTTTTATATTTTATTTTAGGGATGGTTCTATCTGTGACCTGGGGTCTACCGCTCACGGCCCGAGCCCTTATCTGTCGCAGATGATATATCGGAGCTGGAGAACGAGTAGACTAGGGACCCTGGTGGTGGGCGAGTGGGCCTCAGACTGTGGACTATGAAGCGACAGAGATTTATGAGGGGCTGGACACCACATTTGCACCCAGGTTAAAGGCACAAAGAACGATACGTTCTATGGAAGGACAAGAGCAAACTCTGCCTGAAATTAATTAGATTCTATACATCTATAGTGGTATCATAGTAGGAAAAGCTATATATGTTTATGTGGTGCACAATAAGTAGGAATTGCTGTATTTGTTATGTTTCTATACTCTGACCAAGTTACGGCGTAGATCCGATCGGGAAGTCGAGTGTTGCGGGGAGTGGGAGGGAGACCTAAATTGCTAATGCCAGGGTGCCCCCAGTAGAGCCATATGCCCACCATGCCAGACTAAGTAGGGTCTGGCCGCAAAACTGGGATGAGTGGCTGCTTACACTCATCTTATTTTGTTTTTATTGTCTTTGTTTTCCCCCAAGTTCCCAAAGTGGAAAAGTATCCTCCTTTTTTTCTTTTCCCCATTTGTACCATACAACCATCAAGCTGTTCCGAGCACAACTTTTAAATGAGAGAGAGAGATATGACACCGGGAATGGGTAGCTAAGTCCCATTGAAATTAGTGTCCCTGAATGTTAAGGGTCGAAATAGTAATGGAAAACTTAGATTGGCCCTAAAAGAATTCAGTAAACTGAAAGCAGATATTGTACAAGAGACGCACTTCGATACCCAGGAACCCCCAAACATCTTTAGCAGGACATACCCTATAGCAGTTTATTAATCTTTCACCAGTAAAAAGGAAGTTGCGATTTTGATAAAACAGGATATCCCGTTCCAGACACTGGAGGTCAAGAGAGACAAGGGAGGGAGGTCACTTGTGTTCCATGGTCTTCTCTCAGGTCTACATATTACACTAGTGAATATATATGCACCTAACGACGGACAAATTGATTTCTAAGGGAAACATTGTAGTCAATGGGGGATAACTGAGAACAGTTATATATTGTAGGAGGCGATTTTAATATGGTCCCTGTAACAGGGGACTTCCCCTGTTCAGAAAACTTGCCTCTAATCCAGCAGTGTGCTGGTTAAATGACCAGCACCTGGCTGATTAGAGGTGTTAGAAAAATCCTGCCTTTGAGATAGGAAGTAAGACTCCTTAGCTCACATCTGAGCTGAACTAGGAGACAGAGCAGAGATTCCTGAGTCTCCCAATTGGGGTTGGGGGGGGACTGACCAGAGGAACGGCTGTCTTGAGCTGCAGAAGGACTGGACTGTATGCTGATAGCAAGACAAGGGGACCAGACCTCAAAATCTGGACAGACATTGCTGTAGCACACAAAGGTGCTTACGCAGGAGAGCAGAGAGGACTTCCCCTACAGCTTCAGGAGAACAGATAAGACTTTCTTTTGGATCTGTTATATATCTGTATATATGTTTATATTTTGGGGCTGGGAAATAGCTTAGCTAACCAACCCAGTCAGAGAGGGCTGAGCTACATGTGTAGATAGTCTCCAAAGCAGAGATAGTTTTTTTTTGTTTGGCTTATTTTCATATGTTTTCTGTGTTAAAGCGACAGGCGCAATAAAGCCTAATTTTAATTTCACCTTAAAAACAGTCTCCATTGCGTACCTCTGAACATATCTCCTACATATGGTGTCAGAAGTGGGATTGAGGTGGCCTTTGAAGTTAAAAGGGGCCCGGAGATTGCCTGTGAATTTTTTTTTTGTGCTTTTTGCCTACAAACAGCCTGACCAAAGAATCTCATGCAGCAGAGACAGAGTTAATGGGATACACACCCATGCAGGAAATCTACACTGCACTGAAACTCACAAAACCACAGATGGACTCTTTTCCCCAATCCCAAGAGGAGAGAGAGAGAGAGAGAGACTGCTGAAGCAGGTAAACCTTATTTGCCTATCACAATAAAGTGTAATATGGTCATTGAAATAGGGGTTTTGCCTTCCAGCTGTAGTCAGGGTTCAAGAAGTGAGTTAGCCCTTAAAAGGGATAGGCGTTTGTTGTTTTCAAATGTTTCGCTGAAGCAGTGAATACAGATGGTGACCCATGAGCGGTACTGATTCTGCAAATAAAGGTTGCCACACCGCATAGGACTATCAGCTGTGAATGGAGTATATGCAGAAAAGTGTGAAAATTGATGCAAGACTGTGCTGAAGCAGGGGAATTTTCAGCAAACAAATGCTGAGTGTAAAATTGCACTACCGGGGAAAAAGGGGTTGCTGAACTGTGTAAAAGGTATTCCAACGCCAATTGCTGAGTGTTGAGTCGCCCTGCCGAGAGTGAAAGAAATATTCCACTGCAAAGAATGTTTTTTTTCTGCAAGTAAAGTCTGCCTATGTATCTTGGGAGTAAAACAGGCAACCAAAGTGTGAAGAGTGAATGCCATAATACCCAAAGATGAGACTGAAAATTACTGAACTCAAGCAGAAAACCAAATTCTGTTGCTGAAGCGGAGGGATTGCATATAGCAAGTAAATGGTGAAAAGCAAATGCCTTTGCTGAAGCCAGAAAATGGGCAGCTAGCAAGCATTGTATTTAAAGAAAAAGAACCCTAGGAATTTAAAATGGCCACCCAGCTGAAGTCAAATACAGACTCTGTAAAAATAGGGAAGAAAATTTGTTCCTGGTGTAAAGAACCCCACCACATGGAGCAGTGTCCCTTCAGGCCTTATTCAGACGATGAGAATGAATGCATGCACAGTACTGCTAATATTGTAAAACTTACACAAGGGAAGAAAAAGTCTACAGAGAGGCCTGTGAGAGCTATGACCTCTACAAGCAAAATATGCCCAATTGTTGGTCTACAACCATTTGGGTTTCTAGCAAATACAGTGGCAACAGTTACAATAGCGCCTCCTGAGGTCAGGAAGAAAATTACACCTGATAGCCCCAAAATGGAGGACAAGATGCAGCGTTTCTGTAATGAACCCTACCCCACGGAAGAGTGGCCCTTCCAGTCCGATGAGGAGGAAGACATCTCTTATGGGGAACCCAAACCGAGTCACACCCACAAAACACCCCAAGAATGGTGGGGGTGACTGAACTCGGTACGAACCGAAAAGACCGCTCCCTATGATGACGAATATGATCGGCAGGAGAAAGAGCGGGAGCAGTTGATCACCGAATATTTATGTCAGCTGTTACAGTTGCAAGAAAAGCCAGGTGGATCCAGTGACGCTGCTAAAATTTCAAATGAAGATGGAGACCACAGTTTCCCTGAGGGGACGGTGTCATCCAAAACAAAAAGGCGAAAAAAGAAAAAGAAAAGCGGTTCTTCACTTACCGTGGAAGGAACAGACACATCTGCAGATCTTGCGGAGGAAAAGGGGGTCCAAAATGCCCTGCAGCCTAGAGAAAATGGAGAAGTCGTCCTGCATATGGCCGAATATCCAGAGGGCCCAAGGCAGAAGTCGTGTACCCCAAAGAAGTGTCTGTCCGGTGCTAATAGTGAGAAACCCTCAACCAACCATCCCAGGGAAGCTGAGCCGGAACCGGTGAGTGACGATCCCTTGACCAGCCTTGGGGATGCCATGAATGTTGCCAGGCATGACTGTGATCGGCTCCGGGAAAATAACGTGAAGCTACAGGAAGATGTGCTCGCAATGTACTCTTCGGCCAGGACAGAATTGGACGATCTCAAGACTGAGCTAGATACTGCAAATGCTACTATTTCCACCATGGATGAAAATCAGAGCCAATCTGATAAAATGATGGCTAAGCTGAAGAGGAAGTATGAGGAGGCACTGAAGCAGATGACAGTCTTCCAGCAAGAGGTTCACACTCTTCGCATAGAGCTGAATGCCTCACAAAAGGAGGTCAACAGTGTCCGGACAGACGTAGACGAATCTCAGAAGGAGGTTCATTCACTCCGCGGAGCTCTGGATGCCTCACATCATGAGATCAACAGCTGCGGCACAGAACTGGAAGTCTCCAGAAAGGAACTTCACTGAGGAGCTGGACATTTCAAAGAAAACTATCCTACATCTTAACTTAGATCTCAAAGTCTCTCAGAAGGAGCTTCAGAACCTAAACCTGGAGATGGAAGTCTCACGCCAGGAGACAGCCCGCCTCCAAGCAGATGTGAAAAAATGGAAGGTGGACTGCAAGGAGGCCCTGAATAATACAGAGACTGAAAAAAGAGAAAATTTAAGATTAAAAAAAGAAAATTCAGAGTTGACAATCCACGTCAATGGAAAGAATGAAAAGCTGCATGAGCTTGAAAAAATAAAGAAACGGTTGGAAGATGAGAAATTTGAAGCAGAGCACCAACTGCAAGGTCTGCGTACACACCTCAAGAATGTCGAGGAGAAGCAGCAAACTCTGCAGGAAGAAAATCTGCAAGCTGCTAAGGAACTACAACTGCTCAGGAACGTCTGATTACCCAGTGCGTCCTCGCAAAGCAGCAGGATAAACTGAAGGCTACCCTGACCATCACCAAAGCATCGCTAGAGGCTAAGCTTAGAGGCCAGGTGACTCGGTACAAGAGGGAGCGCAAAAAGGTCCAGAAACTGAGACGAGTATCTGCGGCCCAAGCGAAGAAGTTCACAGTGCTCCACAAAATAAAGAATGATATGTGGAAGCAAGCTCGGAGAAAGCACAGGGAAGAAATAAAGACTCTGAAAGGAGAATGGCAGTAAACACTCAAATAGTGTGAGACTCTGCAGTCCACTAACTTACAGATGCCTCCAATACGGGTAAAGGTATTGGCTCTGTCCAAGCATCGGTATCCCACAGTAACTAAGGCCCGTGAGGACAAGTGTACAGTGAGAGCTGGGGACACCACTCACCTTCAAAACAAGATTACGAAGTTTGAGCCACCTAAGAAAGCACTAGCCAAACCTGCAACGCCCAACAGGCAACAAACAGAGGCAAGAGTGCAGAATCAAAGCCAGAAGAATCCTTAGCTGAGGAAGCTGAAAAGATAGGACATTCTCTGGAAATGGGGCTGGAATCGCAAATCAATCCCAAAGAAGCTGAAATGGCGACTACATTGAATGGGAAAAGTGCAGGAAGACAGCTTCAAGAACTGAGGGCTCAAATGGTTGTTCTAGGGCGCTCTGGTGATACCAGGAAATGGACATTTTGTGCTAAAGTGGAGCACATGGGAAAGATGGCTAGAGAGAGCGATTTGCATAGGCGCTCTGCGACTGTCGCCATACAGTATGCCTACAAAAGAGGAGTGTCCGTGATGGTCAGGGTAGCCTTCAGTTTATCCTGCTGCTTTGCGAGGACGCACTGGGTAATCAGACGTTCCTGAGCAGTTGTAGTTCCTTAGCAGCTTGCAGATTTTCTTCCTGCAGAGTTTGCTGCTTCTCCTCGACATTCTTGAGGTGTGTACGCAGACCTTGCAGTTGGTGCTCTGCTTCAAATTTCTCATCTTCCAACCGTTTCTTTATTTTTTCAAGCTCATGCAGCTTTTCATTCTTTCCATTGACGTGGATTGTCAACTCTGAATTTTCTTTTTTTAATCTTAAATTTTCTCTTTTTTCAGTCTCTGTATTATTCAGGGCCTCCTTGCAGTCCACCTTCCATTTTTTCACATCTGCTTGGAGGCGGGCTGTCTCCTGGCGTGAGACTTCCATCTCCAGGTTTAGGTTCTGAAGCTCCTTCTGAGAGACTTTGAGATCTAAGTTAAGATGTAGGATAGTTTTCTTTGAAATGTCCAGCTCCTCAGTGAAGTTCCTTTCTGGAGACTTCCAGTTCTGTGCCGCAGCTGTTGATCTCATGATGTGAGGCATCCAGAGCTCCGCGGAGTGAATGAACCTCCTTCTGAGATTCGTCTACGTCTGTCCGGACACTGTTGACCTCCTTTTGTGAGGCATTCAGCTCTATGCGAAGAGTGTGAACCTCTTGCTGGAAGACTGTCATCTGCTTCAGTGCCTCCTCATACTTCCTCTTCAGCTTAGCCATCATTTTATCAGATTGGCTCTGATTTTCATCCATGGTGGAAATAGTAGCATTTGCAGTATCTAGCTCAGTCTTGAGATCGTCCAATTCTGTCCTGGCCGAAGAGTACATTGCGAGCACATCTTCCTGTAGCTTCACGTTATTTTCCCGGAGCCGATCACAGTCACGCCTGGCAACATTCATGGCATCCCCAAGGCTGGTCAAGGGATCGTCACTCACCGGTTCCGGCTCAGCTTCCCTGGGATGGTTGGTTGAGGGTTTCTCACTATTAGCACCGGACAGACACTTCTTTGGGGTACACGACTTCTGCCTTGGGCCCTCTGGATATTCGGCCATATGCAGGACGACTTCTCCATTTTCTCTAGGCTGCAGGGCATTTTGGACCCCCTTTTCCTCCGCAAGATCTGCAGATGTGTCTGTTCCTTCCACGGTAAGTGAAGAACCGCTTTTCTTTTTCTTTTTTCGCCTTTTTGTTTTGGATGACACCGTCCCCTCAGGGAAACTGTGGTCTCCATCTTCATTTGAAATTTTAGCAGCGTCACTGGATCCACCTGGCTTTTCTTGCAACTGTAACAGCTGACATAAATATTCGGTGATCAACTGCTCCCGCTCTTTCTCCTGCCGATCATATTCGTCATCATAGGGAGCGGTCTTTTCGGTTCGTACCGAGTTCAGTCACCCCCACCATTCTTGGGGTGTTTTGTGGGTGTGACTCGGTTTGGGTTCCCCATAAGAGATGTCTTCCTCCTCATCGGACTGGAAGGGCCACTCTTCCGTGGGGTAGGGTTCATTACAGAAACGCTGCATCTTGTCCTCCATTTTGGGGCTATCAGGTGTAATTTTCTTCCTGACCTCAGGAGGCGCTATTGTAACTGTTGCCACTGTATTTGCTAGAAACCCAAATGGTTGTAGACCAACAATTGGGCATATTTTGCTTGTAGAGGTCATAGCTCTCACAGGCCTCTCTGTAGACTTTTTCTTCCCTTGTGTAAGTTTTACAATATTAGCAGTACTGTGCATGCATTCATTCTCATCGTCTGAATAAGGCCTGAAGGGACACTGCTCCGTGTGGTGGGGTTCTTTACACCAGGAACAAATTTTCTTCCCTATTTTTACAGAGTCTGTATTTGACTTCAGCTGGGTGGCCATTTTAAATTCCTAGGGTTCTTTTTCTTTAAATACAATGCTTGCTAGCTGCCCATTTTCTGGCTTCAGCAAAGGCATTTGCTTTTCACCATTTACTTGCTATATGCAATCCCTCCGCTTCAGCAACAGAATTTGGTTTTCTGCTTGAGTTCAGTAATTTTCAGTCTCATCTTTGGGTATTATGGCATTCACTCTTCACACTTTGGTTGCCTGTTTTACTCCCAAGATACATAGGCAGACTTTACTTGCAGAAAAAAAACATTCTTTGCAGTGGAATATTTCTTTCACTCTCGGCAGGGCGACTCAACACTCAGCAATTGGCGTTGGAATACCTTTTACACAGTTCAGCAACCCCTTTTTCCCCGGTAGTGCAATTTTACACTCAGCATTTGTTTGCTGAAAATTCCCCTGCTTCAGCACAGTCTTGCATCAATTTTCACACTTTTCTGCATATACTCCATTCACAGCTGATAGTCCTATGCGGTGTGGCAACCTTTATTTGCAGAATCAGTACCGCTCATGGGTCACCATCTGTATTCACTGCTTCAGCGAAACATTTGAAAACAACAAACGCCTATCCCTTTTAAGGGCTAACTCACTTCTTGAACCCTGACTACAGCTGGAAGGCAAAACCCCTATTTCAATGACCATATTACACTTTATTGTGATAGGCAAATAAGGTTTACCTGCTTCAGCAGTCTCTCTCTCTCTCTCTCTCCTCTTGGGATTGGGGAAAAGAGTCCATCTGTGGTTTTGTGAGTTTCAGTGCAGTGTAGATTTCCTGCATGGGTGTGTATCCCATTAACTCTGTCTCTGCTGCATGAGATTCTTTGGTCAGGCTGTTTGTAGGCAAAAAGCACAAAAAAAAAATTCACAGGCAATCTCCGGGCCCCTTTTAACTTCAAAGGCCACCTCAATCCCACTTCTGACACCATATGTAGGAGATATGTTCAGAGGTACGCAATGGAGACTGTTTTTAAGGTGAAATTAAAATTAGGCTTTATTGCGCCTGTCGCTTTAACACAGAAAACATATGAAAATAAGCCAAACAAAAAAAAACTATCTCTGCTTTGGAGACTATCTACACATGTAGCTCAGCCCTCTCTGACTGGGTTGGTTAGCTAAGCTATTTCCCAGCCCCAAAATATAAACATATATACAGATATATAACAGATCCAAAAGAAAGTCTTATCTGTTCTCCTGAAGCTGTAGGGGAAGTCCTCTCTGCTCTCCTGCGTAAGCACCTTTGTGTGCTACAGCAATGTCTGTCCAGATTTTGAGGTCTGGTCCCCTTGTCTTGCTATCAGCATACAGTCCAGTCCTTCTGCAGCTCAAGACAGCCGTTCCTCTGGTCAGTCCCCCCCCAACCCCAATTGGGAGACTCAGGAATCTCTGCTCTGTCTCCTAGTTCAGCTCAGATGTGAGCTAAGGAGTCTTACTTCCTATCTCAAAGGCAGGATTTTTCTAACACCTCTAATCAGCCAGGTGCTGGTCATTTAACCAGCACACTGCTGGATTAGAGGCAAGTTTTCTGAACAGGGGAAGTCCCCTGTTACAGGGACCATATTAAAATCGCCTCCTACAATATATAACTGTTCTCAGTTATCCCCCATTGACTACAATGTTTCCCTTAGAAATCAATTTGTCCGTCGTTAGGTGCATATATATTCACTAGTGTAATATGTAGACCTGAGAGAAGACCATGGAACACAAGTGACCTCCCTCCCTTGTCTCTCTTGACCTCCAGTGTCTGGAACGGGATATCCTGTTTTATCAAAATCGCAACTTCCTTTTTACTGGTGAAAGATTAATAAACTGCTATAGGGTATGTCCTGCTAAAGATGTTTGGGGGTTCCTGGGTATCGAAGTGCGTCTCTTGTACAATATCTGCTTTCAGTTTACTGAATTCTTTTAGGGCCAATCTAAGTTTTCCATTACTATTTCGACCCTTAACATTCAGGGACACTAATTTCAATGGGACTTAGCTACCCATTCCCGGTGTCATATCTCTCTCTCTCATTTAAAAGTTGTGCTCGGAACAGCTTGATGGTTGTATGGTACAAATGGGGAAAAGAAAAAAAGGAGGATACTTTTCCACTTTGGGAACTTGGGGGAAAACAAAGACAATAAAAACAAAATAAGATGAGGGTAAGCAGCCACTCATCCCAGTTTTGCGGCCAGACCCTACTTAGTCTGGCATGGTGGGCATATGGCTCTACTGGGGGCACCCTGGCATTAGCAATTTAGGTCTCCCTCCCACTCCCCGCAACACTCGACTTCCCGATCGGATCTACGCCGTAACTTGGTCAGAGTATAGAAACATAACAAATACAGCAATTCCTACTTATTGTGCACCACATAAACATATATAGCTTTTCCTACTATGATACCACTATAGATGTATAGAATCTAATTAATTTCAGGCAGAGTTTGCTCTTGTCCTTCCATAGAACGTATCGTTCTTTGTGCCTTTAACCTGGGTGCAAATGTGGTGTCCAGCCCCTCATAAATCTCTGTCGCTTCATAGTCCACAGTCTGAGGCCCACTCGCCCACCACCAGGGTCCCTAGTCTACTCGTTCTCCAGCTCCGATATATCATCTGCGACAGATAAGGGCTCGGGCCGTGAGCGGTAGACCCCAGGTCACAGATAGAACCATCCCTAAAATAAAATATAAAAAACAAATGGGGGAAATGGGGGGGGAGAGACCGACAGCTAGAGTTCAACATAGATTTCTTTACATCGTCACGTGTTGCCTGACCACTGCCAGGGGAAACCGCTTCAGACTCTAACTCAGAGAAACCCAGCGGGACACAGTCAGTCTTAACTCTTTCATCTCCAGGCTATCACTCACTCGATCAATCATCCTCCGTATACTCCCCACGAGCTCCTCGTTGCCGGTCTGATATATCTTTGGGTCCAGATTTAAAGCTGATAGAAAAAGAGCAGATTCCTCAGGATAACGAGTGAGATTTGTTTGCCCTCGTGATTGACTTAGAGGCCAGGTGACTCGGTACAAGAGGGAGCGCAAAAAGGTCCAGAAACTGAGACGAGTATCTGCGGCCCAAGCGAAGAAGTTCACAGTGCTCCACAAAATAAAGAATGATATGTGGAAGCAAGCTCGGAGAAAGCACAGGGAAGAAATAAAGACTCTGAAAGGAGAATGGCAGTAAACACTCAAATAGTGTGAGACTCTGCAGTCCACTAACTTACAGATGCCTCCAATACGGGTAAAGGTATTGGCTCTGTCCAAGCATCGGTATCCCACAGTAACTAAGGCCCGTGAGGACAAGTGTACAGTGAGAGCTGGGGACACCACTCACCTTCAAAACAAGATTACGAAGTTTGAGCCACCTAAGAAAGCACTAGCCAAACCTGCAACGCCCAACAGGCAACAAACAGAGGCAAGAGTGCAGAATCAAAGCCAGAAGAATCCTTAGCTGAGGAAGCTGAAAAGATAGGACATTCTCTGGAAATGGGGCTGGAATCGCAAATCAATCCCAAAGAAGCTGAAATGGCGACTACATTGAATGGGAAAAGTGCAGGAAGACAGCTTCAAGAACTGAGGGCTCAAATGGTTGTTCTAGGGCGCTCTGGTGATACCAGGAAATGGACATTTTGTGCTAAAGTGGAGCACATGGGAAAGATGGCTAGAGAGAGCGATTTGCATAGGCGCTCTGCGACTGTCGCCATACAGTATGCCTACAAAAGAGGAGTGTCCGACACAGGGGAAAGCTCAGGACCACATGGTCAATAGAAAGACTGTATTTGGGAAAAGTTCTCCTTGAGTGACTGAGGACTGCTGAACTCAAATACCTTCTGGAGGAGACACTACTAAACTGGAGGAAGGGCTCCAATCCCAGCAGGACTGAGGGTTCTCCTCCATCCACTCTCATTCAAGTCCCAGGGATATATCGAGTGAGAGTGGAAGGATGGGCTTTGGCCGTGGCAAGCCCGAGCTTCCCACAAACAGGGGAGGTATGTAACAGGGGACTTCCCCTGTTCAGAAAACTTGCCTCTAATCCAGCAGTGTGCTGGTTAATTGACCAGCACATGGCTGATTAGAGGTGTTAGAAAAAGCCTGCCTTTGAGACAGGAAGTAAGACTCCTTAGCTCACATCTGAGCTGAACTAGGAGACAGAGCAGAGATTCCTGAGTCTCCCAATTGGGGGGGGGGGGGGACTGACCAGAGGAACGGCTGTCTTGAGCTGCAGAAGGACTGGACTGTATGCTGATAGCAAGACAAGGGGACCAGACCTCAAAACCTGGACAGACATTGCTGTAGCACACAAAGGTGCTTACGCAGGAGAGCAGAGAGGACTTCCCCTACAGCTTCAGGAGAACAGATAAGACTTTCTTTTGGAACTGTTATATATCTGTATATATGTTTATATTTTGGGGCTGGTAAATAGCTTAGCTAACCAACCCAGTCAGAGAGGGCTGAGCTACATGTGTAGATAGTCTCCAAAGCAGAGATATTTTTTTTTTTTTTGGCTTATTTTCATATATTTTCTGTGTTAAAGCGACAGGCGCAATAAAGCCTAATTTTAATTTCACCTTAAAAACAGTCTCCATTGCGTACCTCTGAACACGTCTCCTACAGTCCCGGACTCGGATTTGTCCACATATCCAGGGCATTCACACTCTGCAATGACATACAGTGTAGCAAAGAAATTTAGATTGCTAATCAAAGAATTTGGATTGTTGGACGCCTAGCGCTGCTCGCATAAAGCACAGAGAGATTATTCCTTCTATTCTCCCCCACCTGATTCATATTCTAGAAGAGATAATATTTTTGTTGGACGTTTTCTAAGATTGGAATCGGTATGACCGAAAAAGGGGGGTTCCACAGCCGTCTCTGTACATCCCTCCTCATAGAGTGATTGCATATCAAATTCAAATGCAGTATCCCTAAAGGAAGAAACAGCCCCCCTCAGAGTCACCTCACTCACATCGTCAACTACACCAGAAGTTGTTGTATTGTCACATTTTCTAGCAAACAATTTTTTGAGTGCCCATTTTCTTGTGTATTTTTGGAGATCTATTATGGTTGTAAAAAGATCAAATTTCTCATGTGGAGCATAGTTCAAGCCCTTGTTTAACAATAGTGTTTGTGACGGTGTGAGGGTGGTGTCTGAGATGTTGATAACGTTATTTAATAAAGGATTTAGGAGTATTTCTTCCTCTTGCTGTCTGCTCCATGTGTTCTTTCTGCTCTTTTTACCCCTCCTGCACCTTTTGGGTTTTTTGAGTTTTTTGATTGTGTAACCTCTGTGTCGGGGTGATTGGTTCTGATATGTTCCTCCCTAGAGTTAGACATGTAAGGGGCCTATGCAGAGAGCAGCGCTATTTCGAAATTCGCCATTTTTTGGAGAAAATCGCGCAGAAAGCAGCAGAAAATGGCGAGTTCCGAAAAACGCGCCAATTTTTCTTTTCTATTTGTAAAACTCGCCTCGCGGCTTGCGAGAACCTCAATCTCGCCAGTTTTAAAAATATCTGTATGCAGAGAGGCGCGAACGGCATCTAGCAGCTGTTCGCGCCAATAAAATGGCGCGATTGTCTCCTTTTTGCCTCGCCAGAAAAAAACTGGCAAGAAGCTGCCGCTCGCGGCCATTGCAAAGGGAAAAAAAAGGCGCGATTTTGTTTTTACACGTTTCTGAAGCGGGCATCTCGCCAATTTAAACTCGCCACACGCATCCATGTTAAACATAGCAGAATTCGCACTTTTCTGCATATGGAGAATAAAACTCTCCAAAAAAGCTACTTTTTAATAAATTCGCCAATTTTAAAATTCGCTGCTCTCTGCATAGGCCCCTAAGTCTTATCAAAGTAGCCACCCTCCTGTTCTCTGTTGGAATGTTTATCTTGTGTGAAGAAAGATACAGAGGGTCTATCAGTGTTATCAGAAGAATCGGTTTCAAAACTTTGTCTGCGTTCTACAAAAGGTGACTTCAAAATAGACCTAGGGGCCTATGCAGAGAGCAGCGAATTTTAAAATTGGCGAATTTATTAAAAAGTAGCTTTTTTGGAGAGTTTTATTCTCCATATGCAGAAAAGTGCGAATTCTGCTATGTTTAACATGGATGCGTGTGGCGAGTTTAAATTGGCGAGATGCGCGCTTCAGAAACGTGTAAAAACAAATTCGCGCCTTTTTTTTCCCTTTGCAATGGCCGCGAGCGGCAGCTTCTTGCCAGTTTTTTCTGGCGAGGCAAAAAGGAGACAATCGCGCCATTTTATTGGTGCGAACAGCCGCTAGATGCCGTTCGCGCCTCTCTGCATACGGATATTTTTAAAACTGGCGAGATTGAGGTTCTCGCCAGCCGCGAGGCGAGTTTTACAAATAGAAAAGAAAAATTGGCGCGTTTTTCGGAACTCGCCATTTTCTGCTGCTTTCTGCGCGATTTTCTCCAAAAAATGGCGAATTTCGAAATAGCGCTGCTCTCTGCATAGGCCCCCTAGTGTTTGATTTTTGGACATTAATTTCTTCCTCTGAAGACCACCTACGTGGTGTGGAGTGTGTGGGATTCCTACCCCTAGAGAAGTCTCGTGTAGGCACAGGTCTTTCCCAGAAATAAACCTGACCTTTTTCATAGTCAGCCTTATCTCTGGAAAACTTGTCCTGTTTTTTGGCTATTACTCCTTTTTCCAATTTTTCTATGTTTTGCAAGAGTATCTTATCATTATGGCGAAATCTTTCCATGTCCTTAAATCTAAACAGTTCTTTTTTCAACAAATCTATTTCTCCTGATAACATTTTTTTCTCGTTTACTTTCACATTGATAATGAGTTCCATGAGTTGTTTTGAGCAATCATCTAGAATTTTCCTCCATTGGAATTGGAAGTCCTTGCTGGGAAAGCCAAACGATGGCATTTTCTTAATTCTTAAGCCCCTGGGAATGCGTTTGGCCTTTATATAATTCTCCAGGGTTATGATATCCCAGAAGATCCGAATATCCTGTGTCAAGAGTCTCTCCAATTTAACAAAGTGATCAATCAAATCTGTAGAATTCTCACATGTGATGTTTTCAGTAACCTCATCAAAAATAGTGATTGCTCTTTTAACCCTTTCTGAGTTGTTGCTACATTTTTGGACGTATTATTAACTCATTGCTTGATCCAGACATGAATTGTGCATATATACATGTTTTTAATGTAACCTGAACACTTAGACATTGCCTTTCATATTTAGTTATAATATGAGGATTCATGGCAGAAATAATGCTGCTCAGGTTACTATGATGATTTTTGTGTATCACCATGTTTTATGTAACGTCTATGACATGGGGAGTGTGCCAATGGACACCTGTTACTCGATTGTTTTGGGAAATGGGAACAGGTGTAGCAATTTGGTAACACCCTATAAGTAGATGGTTTTAACACAAGCGGATCACTCTTTTGACAAAGGCCCCACGGGCTGAAACGCGTCAAGAGGATCCGCTTGCCTATTCTGTGTGAATAAAGCTATTTTTTGAGTCACCTATCAGCCTTCTCCATTATTGCGGCTGTGCGGCGTCTTCACCCCCCCCCGGGAGGATTTGCTCACTCAGATATATGGCCTATCACGTGGTCGGACCACACCCCGGTGGCTATCCTGATTGACCCACCACTCACTAAGATTCAATCATTCTTTACTAAATTATCCGGAGATTAGCACACAAATTTGAGACTCACATAAAAATTATTTTCGGTCTAACAATGGGTCTGTAGAATCAACAGCGATTCTATGGGAGGCACATAAGGCCACGATTAGAGGACAGCTTATTTCAATAGCATGATACAGAAAGAGAATAAAAATGGAAAAACACAAATATTTAACGGAAAAAAATGATAAAGTTGGAAAGTTCACATAAAAAAATCCGTTGAGGAAAGTATACAGTATAACATTTTGAACCAGGCAAGGGAGGAACTTAAGAGGTTACAATTGGAGGATGTAGTGAAGGCAAAGCAGATGTATTATGACAAGGGAGATAAGGCAGATCGTCTATTAGCAAACAAACTTAGAGGGATCGGGGCGAGGGCCTCGATTCCTGCTATTAGGATAAAAAGTGGAGGAGTGATTTACAACCCCTCAAGGATCACAGCGGAATTTGCTAAATTTTATACGTAACTTTATGATCTAGATCAGGCCTGCACAACTCCAGTCCTCGAGGGCCGCAAACAGGCCAGGTTTTCAGGCTGTCCCTGAACTCCCCCAGCTTTTGGTGCTTAGGGACTGGCCCTAAGTTAGGGACTATCCCATTAGTATTAAAGATAGATAGGGACACAGCGGACGCTGCGCTCCCTGACCGGAGGCTTGGGCTCAGGCCTACACCCAGAGACAGAGACTATCTCCAGGGTGGGATCGCCCCTGGCGGACCCCGTGCGAGGAGATTCCGGATCAGAAAGAATCATCATGACTGATCCTTTGCGAAGTTGTTTGCTGGCCCGAGTGCAGGAGCGCTCGGCAGGTACCTTCATAAGTGCACCAACCTATACCATTCTCACATTACCTATTCACATAGTGGCAGCGCTGACCACGGGAAAAAGGGGGTAGGCTGTGGACACGGTGTGGGGATACACGATGGTGGGTGGGTATACTCCTAGTGGAGTAAGAGACATTGAGAGGACTGAGTTACCTGGGGGGAGATAACCCCTAGAGGGGGAGTGTTATTAGTGTACGCTATAAGAGTGTGTTATTGCCTGCATATATATGTTCTGTGTTACAGTAAACTGGTTATATATATATTCCTGAGTACGTGGTTATTGTATATGTGGGTCCTGTGTAGACAAACTTCTATATATCCCTAGAACTCTACACAGGTGGAGGCGCTGAAATCAAGAACGACCCAGAGGATTCACCCCAGGCTCTCACTGGCGGAGGCTCAGGCCTCCTGTGAGCCTGACAGGTATAACACACCACACCTGGTAACATATAGGTTCCCCCTTACATTCATATATATATATATATATATATATATATATATATATATATATATATATATATATATATATATATATATATATATGCGATTGGGTGGGGTGGAACACCCGTTACATATGGTTGGAAAGCGTGGAAGCCGCCCAACGGTAGTCAGGGAAAACCCTCTGTTTAGTTATCATTCAGTTTAGTAGGGATTTTGTTTTTGTATTATTCTTAGAAGTGTTGCAGTCCTAGTGCTTGAGACTAAAATAATGCAGGCATAAGACTGGTAAAGCCAGCATTGTGATACTATCTAGATCTATCTACTCACCCTAAAAGACAGATCACAGAGCCCCCTGACTGTTTTGTCACAATATACACACACGGCTAGGGGGATATTTGCCAACAAAAGGACCGAACTGCCGCTTCAGTGTACATCAGAAATCTTCAATAATGTAGGAATTTTACTGCATTCTTTATTAGTATAGTAAAAAAAAAATAATTTAATCTTGTATTTCCTTCATTTTCAAATAAATTGTGGGGTTCAGAAAAAGAAATGGGTGGGGGGGAGGGTGTACATAATGAAGACATTGGGGATTGGGTTATGCATTACATTACTTTTTCACAGATTTTTCTACAGTTATACAGTCCCAATAAAGGCATTATTTTATCTTTCTTTATTTACGTTTCTCAGTTCCTCTTTTTTTTTTTTTTAGTTTACACTGTCTATAATGTAACATATCCTGTAATGTTCTGTGTCTAGATGGGTCTATATGTGTTAATCCACTCTCAGGTTAAATTTGAGGGGCCTATTTAGTAAAATTTGATTAGTGCATTAATGCTGGTTAAGTGCTTTTCAAGCAATATTGCATGTGTAGCTATGCACATAGCTTCGATAACATGGCAGTATCGCACAAAAATATATTTTTACGAGCTTTAACACTTTGGCTATAAGAAGTAGTGCGGTAGCTTAAAAAATGACCAAACTCGTATTTTTTTTTTGTTGCCAGAAACAGCTTCACTAAGCTCCGAGATGCATATTGCACCATATTCTTTTCTCACAATCTAAAGGGTGGTGAGATCCGAATCGCAATTTGCATATCACGAGTTTATTTTACTTTTACTGCATAGGATTGAATCTGGGGGTCTCATTTCATTTCAGCTCCGGAGACCCCTGGATTAAATCCTAGGTAATAAAAAATAAAATGACAGCCAGCTTCATTACCTTAGCGGCTAACCGCCAAGGTAATGAAGGGGTTAAATAGCAGAAACGGCTTTGTTATTGGTACAGGGATGGGTGAAGGTGGTAGTTGTCCCAGGGTGGGTGTTTTGGTCTCCCGGGAGGGTTGCAGTAGGCGTTAACCCCCCAAGTTACAACCACTAAGGTAATGAAGGGGTTAGCAGAGGTGGTGATTTGTCACCCCCTGGATAACAAACAGTACACTTTGTATTTTTTTGGTTGTCTGATTTTGGCTTGGAGTCCACTGCATTCGTAGTCCCCTCCCCCCCCCCAAACTCCCCCCCTCCCATGTAGGAGCTAAATGACATACTGGTCACTCTACTTTATTAGAGGGAGGCGTAGGGAGTCCCGTGCAGCTATTTGGAGCCCATATGTCCTGCTTTGGGGCAGAGGGATTACACTTTCTTCTGGGTCCTACAGAGCTCTGCTGAAGTCTGTCTGGTGTGGGTGGCACACTGCCCCCACCCCTCGTGGGAGAAACTTTTATTGTATTCTGAGGTGTAAGTTGAAAGAGTAAGTTATATTGTTCCAGTCAAACAACTTTATTACATTTCACACATTTATGTGGGGAAAACATGAAGTAGACGTATGATAATCCTCACATTGTTCCAGGATAATGCAGCAGAAGGTTTCCAGAAATTACATAGTAACCGGAACCTGACATCAGAGTTGGTTATTCATCACATGGGTTGTAACCCAGTCTTATGCATGTTTGCCATAAACAGGATTTGGCCGATATCCAAGAATGTCATGTATTAGCTGAAAGACATATGTTCTATATTGTACTGTATGCCTAGTACCTAGTAATTTATATGAGATCAGTTACAAGGTATTGATTAAAGCAATACCCCAGGTAATGCTTTCGTAAGCACCAGACGTTAAAAAAGGGATACGATTCAAAAAACCACTCTGCATAGAACATTGTTAAATTATACATTTTCATGATTGTATGTGTACATTAATGCTCTATTATTTAAAAAAGAGACTTAGGTGTTGGCTGTCTTCTTGTTTTTACCTTCACAACTGAGACAGCAGTGCCTCCGAACACTACACAGGAGGAGAGGCAGAACCCACCAAGTTACAAGAAATGCACACAGAACCACAACTTAAATGTGGTAATTTTAATTAAGCTAGGGATAACCAATTCGATTAGAAATAAAAATGTGTGAACATCTGCTCAGAATAGCATTCCAAACAACAATAGTGCCGTCCCGCACTCATCTGCTCAGAATAGCATTCCAAACAACATTAGTGCGGTCCCGCACTCATCTGCTCAGAATAGCATTCCAAACAACATTAGTGCCGTCCCGCACTCATCTGCTCAGAATAGCATTCCAAACAACATTAGTGCGGTCCCGCACTCATCTGCTCAGAATAGCATTCCAAACAACATTAGTGCCGTCCCGCACTCATCTGCTCAGAATAGCATTCCAAACAACATTAGTGCCGTCCCGCACTCATCTGCTCAGAATAGCATTCCAAACAACAATAGTGCCGTCCCGCACTCATCTGCTCAGAATAGCATTCCAAACAACTATAGTGCAGTCCCGCACTCATCTGCTCATAATAGCATTCCAAACAACATTAGTGCCGTTCCGCACTCATCTGCTCAGAATAGCATTCCAAACAACAATAGTGCCGTCCCGCACTCATCTGCTCAGAATAGCATTCCAAACAACATTAGTGCGGTCCCGCACTCATCTGCTCAGAATAGCATTCCAAACAACATTAGTGCCGTCCCGCACTCATCTGCTCAGAATAGCATTCCAAACAACATTAGTGCGGTCCCGCACTCATCTGCTCAGAATAGCATTCCAAACAACAATAGTGCCGTCCCGCACTCATCTGCTCAGAATAGCATTCCAAACAACAATAGTGCCGTCCCGCACTCATCTGCTCAGAATAGCATTCCAAACAACTATAGTGCAGTCCCGCACTCATCTGCTCATAATAGCATTCCAAACAACATTAGTGCCGTCCCGCACTCATCTGCTCAGAATAGCATTCCAAACAACAATAGTGCCGTCCCGCACTCATCTGCTCAGAATAGCATTCCAAACAACAATAGTGCCGTCCCGCACTCATCTGCTCAGAATAGCATTCCAAACAACAATAGTGCGGTCCCGCACTCATCTGCTCAGAATAGCATTCCAAACAACATTAGTGCCGTCCCGCACTCATCTGCTCAGAATAGCATTCCAAACAACTATAGTGCGGTCCCGCACTCATCTGCTCAGAATAGCATTCCAAACAACATTAGTGCCGTCCCGCACTCATCTGCTCAGAATAGCATTCCAAACAACATTAGTGCCGTCCCGCACTCATCTGCTCAGAATAGCATTCCAAACAACATTAGTGCCGTCCCGCACTCATCTGCTCAGAATAGCATTCCAAACAACAATAGTGCCGTCCCGCACTCATCTGCTCAGAATAGCATTCCAAACAACATTAGTGCCGTCCCGCACTCATCTGCTCATAATAGCATTCCAAACAACTATAGTGCGGTCCCGCACTCATCTGCTCAGAATAGCATTCCAAACAACTATAGTGCGGTCCCGCACTCATCTGCTCATAATAGCATTCCAAACAACTATAGTGCGGTCCCGCACTCATCTGCTCAGAATAGCATTCCAAACAACATTAGTGCCGTCCCGCACTCATCTGCTCAGAATAGCATTCCAAACAACAATAGTGCCGTCCCGCACTCATCTGCTCAGAATAGCATTCCAAACAACATTAGTGCCGTCCCGCACTCATCTGCTCAGAATAGCATTCCAAACAACAATAGTGCCGTCCCGCACTCATCTGCTCAGAATAGCATTCCAAACAACAATAGTGCGGTCCCGCACTCATCTGCTCAGAATAGCATTCCAAACAACATTAGTGCCGTCCCGCACTCATCTGCTCAGAATAGCATTCCAAACAACTATAGTGCGGTCCCGCACTCATCTGCTCAGAATAGCATTCCAAACAACATTAGTGCCGTCCCGCACTCATCTGCTCAGAATAGCATTCCAAACAACATTAGTGCCGTCCCGCACTCATCTGCTCAGAATAGCATTCCAAACAACATTAGTGCCGTCCCGCACTCATCTGCTCAGAATAGCATTCCAAACAACAATAGTGCCGTCCCGCACTCATCTGCTCAGAATAGCATTCCAAACAACATTAGTGCCGTCCCGCACTCATCTGCTCAGAATAGCATTCCAAACAACATTAGTGCCGTCCCGCACTCATCTGCTCAGAATAGCATTCCAAACAACATTAGTGCCGTCCCGCACTCATCTGCTCAGAATAGCATTCCAAACAACATTAGTGCCGTCCCGCACTCATCTGCTCAGAATAGCATTCCAAACAACATTAGTGCCGTCCCGCACTCATCTGCTCAGAATAGCATTCCAAACAACAATAGTGCCGTCCCGCACTCATCTGCTCAGAATAGCATTCCAAACAACATTAGTGCCGTCCCGCACTCATCTGCTCAGAATAGCATTCCAAACAACATTAGTGCCGTCCCGCACTCATCTGCTCAGAATAGCATTCCAAACAACATTAGTGCCGTCCCGCACTCATCTGCTCAGAATAGCATTCCAAACAACATTAGTGCCGTCCCGCACTCATCTGCTCAGAATAGCATTCCAAACAACATTAGTGCCGTCCCGCACTCATCTGCTCAGAATAGCATTCCAAACAACAATAGTGCCGTCCCGCACTCATCTGCTCAGAATAGCATTCCAAACAACATTAGTGCCGTCCCGCACTCATCTGCTCAGAATAGCATTCCAAACAACATTAGTGCCGTCCCGCACTCATCTGCTCAGAATAGCATTCCAAACAACAATAGTGCCGTCCCGCACTCATCTGCTCATAATAGCATTCCAAACAACAATTGTGCCGTCCCGCACTCATCTGCTCAGAATAGCATTCCAAACAACAATAGTGCCGTCCCGCACTCATCTGCTCAGAATAGCATTCCAAACAACAATAGTGCCGTCCCGCACTCATCTACTCAGAATAGCATTCCAAACAACAATAGTGCCGTCCCGCACTCATCTGCTCATAATAGCATTCCAAACAACAATAGTGCCGTCCCGCACTCATCTGCTCAGAATAGCATTCCAAACAACATTAGTGCGGTCCCGCACTCATCTGCTCAGAATAGCATTCCAAACAACAATAGTGCCGTCCCGCACTCATCTGCTCATAATAGCATTCCAAACAACATTAGTGCCGTCCCGCACTCATCTGCTCAGAATAGAGCCACTTAAAACTAATTTCTTTATACACAATAAACCAATTTATGAAAAGATTTATCATGTATACATTTCTAAAATGTTCCCATATAACTTCTAAATGTTGCATATCTCTGAAGGCAGTCCCAAAACCCTGACCTAATGATTAGCTGCATACATTTTGATATAGCGGTAAATGTCATGTTATTTTTCACCTGGCCAGGACTTACTAATGCATAAGTTAAAAAAAAAAAAAAGAGAAAAAAAGTGTATTATGTGCAGCAAGCATTTATTATATGATTGTTGGCGCCATACTACTTACAAGGTATATATTCTTTGCAGAGCATTAGTACATAGCCTGTACTGCTGCATCAATGACCCGTCACTCTCTGTGATGCCTCTGTCATGTCTCTGTGGTATATGTTGTACACAGATACATACTCAACTCCTGAGGAAGTGGGAAGAGCACCCGCGAAACACGTTGAGCTGTTGGGCAGATCAAACTAAACAGCTAAGCAGTGAGATGCGGTCAACGACTGATTGGGGAATTATGTCATCATCCCCAGACACCAGCAACCACACATACATACAGTACATATATATATATATATATATATATATATATATATATATATATATATATATATATATATATATATATATATATATATATACAGCGCTTCCAGTGCAGCAAGGGATTCTGGGAAATGACATGCAAATGAGCACTCAGTGCCACCTTTTGTCTCAAGCTCGTATTACACAAGCAAATCCTCAAACCAATGCATGCTGTTTTAAACACAGCTTTTAGACAGAGGCTGGGATGAGATGCAAAGCCATTAAACCCACTCACAGACATGTTTCAACCTTGATGGGTATCATCAGTGTGAGGTTGGTTGTAATGGCTAAGCTGGTTTGAGACTAGAGTAGGTATTCACCACAATTTATTAAGGTTATGGTGGGTAAAAAAGTGACAAAAACCCTCCACAGTAAAGCATAAAGCAACTGTAAATATTACTGTATGTTCATTTGCATGTCTTAGACATGCTTTACTGTGGAGGGTTTTTGTCACTTTTATATATATATATATATATATATATATATATATATATATATATATATATATATATATATATATATTACATATCCTATCAAATCCCGCATCTCGCACTCAATTCTCCTCACTTTTAACGCTTTACACTCTTCTGCCCCTCCTTACATCTCGGCCCTAATTTCTCGCAATGCACCATCCCAACTCTTGCGTTCTGCCAAGGATGTCTTCTCTCTACCCTCTTTGTATCTAAAGCCCTGTCCCACCTTAAACCTTTCTCACTGACTGCCCTGCACCTCTAGAATGCCCTTCCCCTCAATACCTATTAGCACCCTCTCTATCCACCTTTAAGACCCACCTTAAGACACACTTGCTTAAAGAAGGATATGAGTAGATCTGTGGCTAATACTATACACCTGACACATAAAGCTTGGCCCCTTGCAGACGCACTTACCAGAATGCCCTCCTACTGTCTCTGTACGTTCTCCCTACCAATTAGATTGTAAACTCTTCGGAGCAGGGACTCCTTTTCCTAAATGTTACTTTAATGTCTGAAGCACTTATTCCCATGCTCTGTTATTTATATTATTTGTTATTTATATGATTGTCATGTGTATTACTACTGTAAAGTGCTATGTACATTAATGGCGCTATATAAATAACGACATACATAAATATTTGTAACACCGCCCGAAGAAGAGATCAGTGTATCTCGAAAGCTCAGACAAATAAAAGCATTTAGTTAGCCACAGAACGGTATTGAGTATTTGTATTTGCTTATTAAGCTCGACTAACACGGTACAGATACATCTACATACATATTTATATATATATGTAGTGCAGAATAAATGAGTTCTTCAGTATTAGGTGATACCTTTTTTATTGGACTAACAATTTATGTCATAGGACAAGCTTTCGAGAGTTCTCCTCTCTTCTTCAGGTCAAGCAATATTATTATTAAGAATTATATATAAGTATTGCTTGACCTGAAGAAGAGAGAAGAAACTCTTGAAAGCTTGTCCTATGACATAAATTGTTAGTCCAATAAAAAAGGTATCACCTAATACTGAAGAACTCATTTATTCTGCACTATCGCAACTGGACTAACACGGCTATTTTCTGCGTTATATATATATACATATACACACACACACATATATACCGCAAGGCCCCACTTTTCGGCGATCCACCGATACGGCGGTTCTGAGAAGGGGGCCGCCATGTCCGTGCATGCGCAGAACGGACCGGTCCGGGGTCACGCATGCGCAGAACGGGCCGGTCCGGGGTTGCGCCTGTGCAGAATGGAAGGTTTTACCGATGTTGTGCATGCGTAGAATGGTGCATTGCCGGGCTGCGCATTCGCACAAGCTTTAAATCGCGGGTTCCGCTTTTCGGCGATTTTCGCTGTGCGTCGGGTCCTTAGAACGGAACCCGCCGCATGACTGGTATACACTGCCCTGCTGCATACACAAATATTTGGGATATATACATATACACAGCGAGTGAGGGGATACCGTGCATCCATACACTGGCGACCAACTTTATTCTTACTTGGCTAGCTCCGCGAATTTCAGAAGATCCCGGTGATGTGCGGTTTTGTGTCGTTTTCTCCCGGGGTGTATAGCGTTATTTTCACGGCTGTGATTTAAGCATTTTATTCCCGCTGTCTGCAATACTGCAATGCCGTGTAAAAACGCATGGGGGCGTTTGCGAGCTGTTGTCTCTGAAGTCTAATACCTTCGCGGTTCAACCTACAGTACACAGTCTGTGCGTGCGTGCGTGCGCGCGCAGTAATAGTAAAATTGCATATTTAATTTATTTTAAAGTACAGTACTGTACATGCTCGGACCCTGTTGGGGTGAAGTGAGGGGGTTCCTAACATCTGGGGGAAAATGAATTTTAATTCTATGGTGAGTACTGTCTTGTTGCCGTATTATTTTGGTGGGGCTGGCTGGGTACTTCTTTAGGGGGCTGACCATTACTGTACATTAAAACTTTTCTTTTTTTTTCCTCAGAAAAGAAAACGGCTAATGGGGGGATTTCGATGGATAATATTGTACTGTACGCTGATGTTTTCCGGCCGTACAGTATACTGTGTAATAAACCCTGAATAAATAAAACTATGCATTTATTCTACATATTCAGTATCGTTTCATTATGTGTCTTCCACAGTATACTGTACAGTGGTATACAGTGCCTAACATCTATGGGGTCGTTGATCTTCTGCATATTGCCATTGTGTTCTTAATTCGCCCATAGCCGAGCTACAAACACTCAGCACGCCTGCGTCTAATCACACCATCCCCGTCCCCCAACCCTTAGAGGCCTGTTGTTTGAACGGTAATGCTTTGAAAAATCCCTTCTCGAATTTGAAATGTAAATCTGATGTGCACAGCACTGTGAGAATTGAGAGTACACTGATACAGTATTTCATCATGGTGTGAAAATTATTGTCAGTCACTATGGTTTACAGTCACATGTTTTTAATACAATACAGTACATTCTTTAATATCTTTAAAATAAAAATATATAAATCCTGGTAAAATATTTTATAAATAAATAAATAAAATAATTTATTGGTGCACTGTAGGGGTGGCTGTCAATGATTATGATTCGCAGGAAAGTGAATAAATATTTATTTCATTTTATCAGGAACCAAAAAATACAAATATAAAAATAATCAGTAATAATACATACAGTAATGCAGTCTTTATTAAGTTATTTTGGCAGCTTGAAATTGGATAACCATTTGTAAAACCTTTGTAAAACATGGGGAAACATGAGTAATGCACATTTATAAGAATATTATTTAATACTACAGTATATACAGTACACTACTGTAATGTACTATATAATATACTGTACTGTATATACTGTACTGTATAGTAAAATAAATTTTTCTTTAGTCTTTATCTTTTCCTCATTCTGTCTGCAGTACAGTAGTTGATTGAGAGAGGAGAGGTTTTGTGTACATCATTGCTGCTGTTTATATACTGTACATTTGACTGTACAAGCAGATTTGACTGGACACAACGCCCCCATCCCCCTAGGCCACCGTTTTTCCTGGAACGACAAAAAAAACAAAAATTTGTGCAGTTACTGTACTGTATTATGGCAGAACTACTGTAGGTGGCTGGTGCAGCTTTGTCTGGAAAGAAAAAAAAATGGGGCAGTTACTGTAGTAGGCAGTTACTGTAGTACTGTCAAACTAGTGTACTGTATACTGTACTGGAACTACTGTATACTCTGACTACTATTAAATTCTATGTACTGTAACCTGATGGCTGGTGCTGCTCTCTCTGTAAAGAAAAAACTAACTACTGTATACAGTACTAGTACTCTTACTATCTGGAAAGAAAACATCTTTGCCATACTTACCTGTAACATACTGTACTTACAATACTACAGCACAGTACTACTTTCCTGATGCTTGCCCATTACGCGCGATGACAATGGGCAACACAATGGCAATATGGTCTATATATTTATTGCAGCGTTCCACGGTGAGTACATGGTTCCAAAAACTCAGTATGCCTTTCAACAACTCATCCTTTTTGGAGGGTTTCACCACTTTCCGGATATGGTCCTTCAGCTGATGCCAGACCATTTCGATCGGATTGAAGTCTGGCGACCTGTCATTGGAAAGAAAGGACAATTGGTTTAAGAGCTAAAAACAGTGGGGAACAAAAATGGGACACGGTCTACTGCACTTATTCCCTGGCGTCTTCACCCAGTTGATGCCGCGCACAAGGATATGCGCTGTTGACGCAGTGTGCTTGGGATCGTTGTCCTGGTAGAAGCGGTGACCATTGGGTTAGTCGCGTGTGATGTATTGCACTATCTCGGGCACAATGTTGTCTTGGAAGAAAGCTTTATTCATGATTCCTATAGCAAGAAAAGAAAAGTGCTCAAAAAACTGCACAATAGTACAGAACAGTGCATACGGTAAGGCAAAACTAGTCAAGTACAGTGCATTAGGCGACATTATATTTGATACATTTTACCTTCAAAGATGACAATGCATCCCGGTCCACGCCTAGAGATGGCACCCCACACATGCAGCTTCACAGGGTGTTTTGGCCGCAGCTTCAAAGATAAGCGGCATTTTTTGTGGAACGCAAATCTTGCAAATCTCTCCAGCGACACAGTAGATTCATCAGTGAAGATGCAATCCTGGAAAGTCTCTCCACTGTCGATCCATGCCTGGGCCTGGACCACTCTTTTGATTTTGTTTGCGTCCCGTATCATGGGGTACGCTCTGTAATGACAAGGAATTTTTTTTTTTAGCGGAACAGTGCAGTACAGTTTGCTAAACAACACTTTTACCTCCTGTACTGTCCAGTACTAACCTCACACGTCCATATTTCCATCCAATGCTGCGTCTCATCTTCTTTATGCTGGTCTCGGATACAGTCAGATTGTGCTTTTCCTGCAGAGTGTATTTGACCCTTAATGCACTCCTCTCATCATTCTCCTCACTTATTTTGTCCACCAGAACAGTTGTCTCCCTACAATGTAAAGAAATTATATTGTTTTATTAATATGCAGCAATATAAAATGTATATACTGTAAATGTAATTTTGTAATATACAGTACATTAAATATAAATAGACAAAATATATATACTGTTGTACTATAAATATATATACAAAATAAATATATTGTTGTAATATAAATATAAATATACAGTACATCCTATTCAGTATATACCGTTGTAAGATAAATTGAAATATACAAAAAATGTATACTGCTGTACTATAAATATAAATAGATAAAATATATACTGTTGTACTATAAATATAAATATACAAAATAAATATACTGTTGTACTACAAATATAAATATACAGTACATCCTATTCAGTATATACCGTTGTAAGATTAATTGAAATATACAAAAAATGTATACTGCTGTACTATAAATATAAATAGACAAAATATATATATACTGTTGTACTATAAATATAAATATACAAAATAAATATACTGTTGTAATATAAATACTGCACCGACACACTTTATTCGAGCAAATACCCGGTATGTACCTGGCAGATACCTGGAATGCGCCGCTCCTCACCTCTGGCAAGCCCCGTTGCATTTGCCTTCCCAGCCTGGGTTCATGCCTGGCTGATGGGCGGCTGATCTGTTAAATGATAATGATTAGGATTTAATAGGCTGCAATGCTTCACGTGTCTACCAGATGGCATAAATTCATGAATTGTAATGCAGTATATATATATGTACTGTGCAGTATTGCAGCCAGCGGGAATAAAATGCTTCAATCCCTGCCGGAAAATAACTCAATGCACTCGGGCAGAAAACAGTCACAAACCTCAAAACACCCGGGTATACCCGAATTCGTGGGACTAGCCGAGCTCGAATAAAGTGTGTCGCCAGTGTATAAATATACAGTACATCCTATTCAGTATATACCGTTGTAAGATTAATTGAAATATACAAAAAATGTATGCTGCTGTACTATAAATATAAATAGACAAACTACTGTACAGTATGTTGTAATATAAATCAACAGAAATAACAACAGTATTACAGTAGATACAGAACTGTACTGTAGATGTACAGTACAGTTTTCTATATTTTTTTTGTTAAGTTTTATAAATATACTTACGCGTTTGTTACCCTTGGTGCCTTTTTCCGGTCTCTGTTTTTTCCTTGTGCATGATAGCTCACGGTGGTTAATGGCACAATGAGGTCAGAAGTCTTTTTAACAGGCATTGCTGCGAGTAGAAAGAAATACAAACACAAGAATGTATATTCGATGTTTAGTCGATGTGTATTCTATGTGCAGTCAATACACAAAATGGATGGTGTATTTATACGGTAATGACTCACATGCCCACTTTCAACACCTTTCAACACCTGTACCTGGCTGCCATGCATAAAAGGTCACACACTTTGCATAGGCCACCACTCCAGGATCTTTATCTGAACTTGCCCTTGTCCAGATACTGTACTGCATTGTGCCACCTGCTTCCATGGAGCATCCCCGGTTCTATGGACGCAAGAACCCTCTCACCTCTGCCGTGCCTGTCATGCTGAAAAAGCGAAAGGCGGTTGCCGTTTCCACGCCAAGGGCAAAGTGACAGGCTAAGGCCAATAAAGAAAACCTTCTGCTGACCCCAAAGGTTAAGGGTTTTCTTAGACGTAAGCCTCCTTATGTGAAGAAGATATACGGTAATACGCTCTCTACGCAAAACGAACGGCAGCCAACCCATCGGACCCGCAGACCACTTCCCATATGCTTCGACGACTCTGCTTTAGCTGTCCTGGAAATCTTCATCCCGTCTTCTCCACCCCCAACTTCTCCAGTTCCATCTGACAACGCTGCCGCCTCTGAAATCCATGGGTCACTTTCTCCTTTGCTCTTAGACGACTCTGCTTCTCGCCCGGAAATCCAAAGGTCACCTTCTCCATCCCTCTTCGACGCTACTGCTTCTCCTCTACCGGGTATCCACAGGTCACCTCCTCCACTCTCCATCGATGCCGCTTCTCTCCATGGAACCCCCATCTCATCCTCCGTTGCACCCATCCCCCCAGATGTCCAGACGCCATGCACAAGAAGCAGCTCGCTGGACCGGATGCTGAATGGGATAAGTGTGGATCTCCCCGGGAATTCTATTGTGCTGGCAAAGATAGATCTGCTTCTGGAAACAATGCTAAATGTGGAGCAACGGATGGATCAACGGATGGAGATGATAGAGGCTGATATTACGGGCATACATTATTTGCTCGGTGCTAATGCCCCTGTATCCCCGACGCCGGAGCAGGAGGGTGACATGGATGTGATGAATGGGACCTTCGACCCCCTTCCATCACCAAGCGCCCCCACTCGACCAGAAGATGTAGTGTACATCTTTGCCGTTGAGGAGGACATGACAACCCCATCAAGACCACGCCAGGAGACAACACGACGACCACGACCGGAGGAAAGCTTCCTCCCAGACATCCTACCATCGCCCGTCGCCACAAGCACACCCGCTCCCAAAAGACCTACACCCGCTCGCATCGAAACAGTGCCCGACATCACCCTGCGCGATCTGACAGCGGCGCTTAGGGAGAAGTATAGGGTGATGAGTGCTGGTGTACCCCACAAGTATGCCTTGATCATTTTTAAGCACCATGTTCCCTACACGTTGTACTGCGAGTGGATGTTCAAAGTGAACTACGATGGGAATCGCGTGAAAAACATTGTGGAAGAATTGCGGTGCTTTTATACAGTTATACAGTTACAATAACAGATCCTGTAATGAAAGGCGTTAGAGACTGCATTAATGGCGTTTTGCGCTATGCAAGGAATCGGCCATGGATGGACAATGTGGAGGACTATCAGTGAGACCATACTGTTGTGCTGAACTGTATTGTACTCTACATGTTTTGCCCTACAGTACCTGCTGTACTTAAACAAAGGAGATGTTGTTGTGTGTTTTTTTTCACAGGACATGCACAACTCCTGTCCCTGAGGGCCGCAAACAGGCACGGTTTTCAATGTTGCCCTGAAAACCTGCCCTGTTTGCTGCCCTCTAGGACTGAACTGGTGCAGGTCTGACTGACAGTGTTGCGCACCATCCCACTGTACTGTACTGTATACAGTACTGGGTTTCTTTAAAAAAGGAGATGTTACTTAAAATGTCACTTTAACTCCCTTTGCCCCATGCACCAAAAATGTTTTGTGGCAGAAGAATTTAATAAAGGCTGCAGAATGTATTATTGTGTGTTGATGGTTAGAATTGCTGTGCACTTTAAATGTTTCAATATTGTAAATAAATGTTTTTGTACTGACTCCACCAATAAAAGACCATGTTGAATTGCCTCACATTGTTTCCATTTGCTCCTTTGCCAGTGTAACAGATGTACTGTAGAGGCTTGCTGCACTGTTTTTTAACTGGCTGGTCGCGCAATTGGCGTAGGAACTACGGCAATTGGCGTGGGAACTAGGTCAATTGGCGTGGGAACTTCTGTTCTAGGGCACCTAGAAATAAAATTCATTTTGCCCCTAGATGTTAGGAACCTCCTCACTTGACCCCAACAGGGTCCCAGCAGTAATGGCGGTGAGAAAGGGTCACGCCGGCGAGGAGGGTCCTACCATTGAGCGCAAATGGCGGAGAAAGCTTTGAACCGGCTAAGTCAGAATGAGCAGAAACCTGGAACCCACAACTCCGGTTCTGTTTGACCTAGAGGGCTCATATTCGGTGACCATGTAGTCCTAGTTGCGGCAGGATTGCATGGCAAATTGCGACCCTCTCGTGGCAACAGAACGGAGTCAGGGTGATGTTAAATTTCAGGTTTCTGCCATTGACTTGCATGGCAGAAAAAAAGCCACTTTGGTAATGTGCATTTAAACTGTCTTTTTGTATCTCCGGTTTCGGGGGTCTTGGAAGGCTGATATTTTGCCACTGTGGCAAGAGTCCTCCCGCATGAGGACCAGGTAAATTTCAACCCGCTCAGACCCACAGAACGGGTTATTTTACATTATATGTACAGTACTTACAGTATACTGTTTACAGGATTTATATATTTTTATTTTAAAGATATTAAAGAATGTACTGTATTGTATTAAAAACATGTGACTGTAAACCATAGTGACTGACAAATATTTTCACACCCTGATGAAATACTGTATCAGTGTACTCTCAATTCTCACAGTGCTGTGCACATCAGATTTTCATTTCAAATTCGAGAGGGGATTTTTCAAAGCATTACCGTTCAAATAACAGGCCTCTAAGGGTTGGGGGAGGGGGATGGTGTGATTAGACGCAGGCGTGCTGAGTGTTTGTAGCTCGGCTATGGGCGGATTAAGAACACAATGGCAATATGCAGAAGATCAACGACCCAGTGGAGAGAGTGGGATGGTACTGTAGGCTAGGGTGACTCAGCCGATTGACGCTTGGCTAGGGAGGGATTAAAAACTCTGGAGGTGTGTGGCTGAAATAGTTAACAGCAGTGTCATTTCAAAAGGCAGTTCATCATAATAATTTGATGAATAAACCCCCAAAGACAACCCCCAAATACAGTACATAAAAAGCAAGTCACTTTAACTCCCTGTGCCCCATGCACCAAAAATGTTTTGTGGCAGAAGAATTTAATAAAGGCTGCAGAATGTATTATTGTGTGTTGATGGTTAGAATTGCTGTGCACTTTAAATGTTTCAATATTGTAAATAAATGTTTTTGTACTGACTCCACCAATAAAAGACCATGTTGAATTGCCTCACATTGTTTCCATTTGCTCCTTTGCCAGTGTAACAAATGTACTGTAGAGGCTTGCTGTACTGTTTTTTAACTGGCTGGTTGCGCAATTGGCGTAGGAACTACGGCAATTGGCGTGGCAACTAGGTCAATTGGCGTGGGAACTCCTGTTCTAGGGCACCTAGAAATAAAATTCATTTTGCCCCTAGATGTTAGGAACCTCCTCACTTGACCCCACCAGGGTCCCAGCAGTAATGGCGGCGAGAAAGGGTCACGCCGGTGAGGAGGGTCCTACCATTGAGCGCAAATGGCGGAGAAAGCTATGTCAGAATGAGCAGAAACCTGGAAACCACAACTCCGGTTCTTTTCGACCTAGAGGGCTCATATTCGGTGACCATGTAGTCCTAGTTGCGGCAGGATTGCATGGCAAATTGTGACCCTCTCGTGGCAACAGAACGGAGTCAGGGTGATGTTAAAGTTCAGGTTTCTGCCATTGACTTGCATGGCAGAAAAAAAACCACTTTGGTAATGTGCTTTTAAACTGTCTTTTTGTATCTCCGGTTTCGGGGGTCTTGGAAGGCTGATATTTTTCCACTGTGGCAAGGACCAGGTAAATTTCAACCCGCTCAGACCCACAGAACGGGTTATTTTACATTATATTCGCGCAATTGGCGTGGGAACTACTTAGGGCCGCGGTCAAGTTCACGGGCAATTGGCGTGGGAATTTCTGTTCTAGGGCACCTAGGAATAAAATTATTTTTGCCCATAGATGTTAGGCACTGTATACCACTGTACAGTATACTGTGGAAGACACATAATGAAACGATACTGAACATGTAGAATAAATGCATAGTTTTATTTATTCAGGGTTTATTACACAGTATACTGTACGGCCGGAAAACATCAGCGTACAGTACAATATTATCCATCGAAATCCCCCCATTAGCCGTTTTCTTTTCTGAGAAAAAACAAAAAGAAAAGTTTTAATGTACAGTACAGTAATGGTCTGCCCCCTAAAGAAGTACCCAGCCAGCCCCACCAAAATAATAAGGCAACAAGACAGTACTCACCATTGAATTTCCCATTCAGCTTGCGCCGGCGCCGGTCCACTGCCAGTCCAGCTTTCTTCATCATCCACGTCGATAGTTGGCAGCGGGACTAGTCCACCTGTAGTCAGCAGGTGAGGCTGGAAATCGCTTAGGTACATGCAAGCTTCATCAAAACTGCACGCCAAATCCAGATCAGTCTCAGGCTCAGGCTCAGGGTTGTCACTGACAGTGGGACCGTCATTGGAAGCCGGTGCTGGTGCTGGTGCGTTGCTTGGCAGCGACTGTCGCTTCTTAGTTGGTTTTAACACGACCCTTTGCCTTTTGCCGCCTCCATGATCATAGATACGGGAAAAATCCGGTGACACACACCAATACCCTCCAACAAATTGGGGCTCAATACGGTGAAAACAAGGGGTCACTACATAACCTTTTCCTTACTGCACGCTTCCACGTATGAGGAGTTGGCAAAAATTTGTAAAAGTCATATTTTTCGATAAAATACTGATAAATTTCAGCAACTGTTGCCATCTTATCCTCTGTTGCATTAATCGCGGCCCATATCAAATACGCGTAACTTCTGTCAGGTTTTTGGAAAGCAGGCTGCACTTGAACACTCATGGTGGGTCTCTGCAGAATAGTGTAACACAAACTGAAACTGGTCTTTGTCTTTCTTTAATATGAAAAGCCTAAATTGATACATTTTGGCAACTCTTCCTTCAGTCTCAAGGCCAAGGCCAAGTTACAATGGCACACTGTGGCACAGTATCTTTTTTAAACGAAACACCTGCAAGCCGACACATTACTGATTCGGCGCATTACAAGTCATGAATTTATGCCATCTGGCGGACATGCGAAGCATTGCAGCCTAGTAAATCCTGAACCAATATCAATTAACACATCAACCGTGCGTCAGCCGGGCATGCGCCTGGCTGGGAAGGGAAAAGGAGCCCGGCATGCTCCAGGTGAACAGCGTGGCATTCCAGGAACATGCCAGGTAAAAGCCGGTGATTAGTAAGAATAAAAGCTGCCGCAGCAGTAGCTAAGGTTTGTACGAGACTTCCATTGTAACTCCTTTTTCAATTGCTCATAACTCTCTAAAAAAAAGTCATCAATCCGTCTGACAAGATCCAATCACCCCTTTACACATAGTATTTTGCTAGTGTTTCGAATTCCAAACCAGTTCAATTTAATTCATTTAGAGGTCCACAAAAAATCAGACGGAAACCAGGAATAAATAGGATCTGCGTCAGACTGTTCAAAACAGATTCTGCCAGCAATCTAAGAGTCATTCTGCATTCCTAAAATGGTTAAAAAGTCCTGTGCCAGATAGATATTGAGGTACATTGGAAACACTCAGGGAACTCTGCACTCTTTAGAAAAAATACAGATACAATGTAATGTTGCTCCCATATCATGTACATTTCTCACAGTATGGCATGTTGCTAATGGTTTTTTAGGACTAGATTCACTAAACTTAATTAAAAGTAAGCTAATTATTTATTTATAAAATGTTTTACCAGGAAGTTATACAGGAAGTAATAAATTGAGAGTTACCACTCGTTTTCAAGTATGTCCTGGGCAGAGAGTTAAGATGACAAATAATACATGGTTACAAATACGTAGTTACATAAGTGTATTATAATTGAAATACCCCCGCTGTAGCTTGGAATATTAATAATGAATATAGGGTACGGTGCTGTGGGTGGTTAACAGGTGAATTAGTACAGAGAGCAAGAACCCAGTAGAAGCACTCAGTTAGAATATTAGAATGTTTAGTGAGTACTTTAAAATAAATGTTTAGTGGTCATCAGTTTAAAAAAATGGAGTTTAAAATCCAAGGATTGGACCCACACAATATAATCCTATGTCGAGTGCTTAAGGCACTCTGGATATTATACAGATTTCTAACAATTGAGTGGAATTAGATCAAATGTTCCTGAGGGAACTGATGCGCAGCTTACCCTAATGGGGTGTTGCTAAAACAGCAGGGATAGGACGAGAGTGAGAGATAGACTGCCTATGCAAATTTTGTAGCCACTAGTGATTCAAGGCTACAAACACATATATGTGCCCAAGGGTCACATAAAGATTGCCTATGAGGGCACCACACTGTACCAGTACCGTCCATGTACTGCCTTTTACCAGCATCAACTCCCTCAGGAACATTTGATCTAATTCCACTCAATTGTTCCAATCTGTATAATATCCAGAGTGCCTTAAGCACTCGACATAGGATTACATTGTGTGTGTCCAATCCTTGGATTTTAAACCCCATTTTTTTAAACTGATGACCATTAAACATTTATTTTAAAGTACTCACTAAACATTCTAATAGGGTACTGAGTGATTCTACTGCAGACCTGCAACACTCGTAAAGTGAGAAGGGCCGAACAGCTCCAAAGATTTTTTTTTTTGGCCGCACGGGTAAAATCATAATCGTCGTCGTCGTCATCATCATCTCTCCTCCAGCACCTCTCATCATCATCATCTCTCCTCCAGCACCTCTCATCATCATCATCTCTCCTCCAGCACCTCTCATCATCATCATCTCTCCTCCAGCACCTCTCATCATCATCATCTCTCCTCCAGCACCTCTCATCATCATCATCTCTCCTCCAGCACCTCTCATCATCATCTCTCCTCCAGCACCTCTCATCATCATCTCTCCTCCAGCACCTCTCATCATCATCATCTCTCCTCCAGCACCTCTCATCATCATCATCTCTCCTCCAGCACCTCTCATCATCATCATCTCTCCTCCAGCACCTCTCATCATCATCTCTCCTCCTGCACCTCTCATCATCATCATCTCTCCTCCTGCACCTCTCATCATCATCTCTCCTACAGCACCTCTCATCATCATCTCTCCTCCAGCACCTCTCATCATCATCCTGCACCTCCCATCCCTCTCCCCCCTTCACCTCCCATCCCTCCCCCCCTTCACCTCCCACCCCTCGCCCCCCTTCACCTCCCATCCCTCTCCCCCTTCACCTCCCATCCCTCTCCCCCCTTCACCTCCCATCCCTCTCCCCCCCTTCAACTCCCATCACTCTCCTCCTCTGCACCTCCCATCACTCTCCCCCTGCACCTCCCATCACTCTCCCCCTGCACCTCCCATCACTATCCCCCCTGCACCTCCCATAACTCTCCCCCCCTGCACCTCCCATCACTCTCCCCCCTGCACCTCCCATCACTCTCCACCTTGCACCTCCCATCACTCTCCCCCCTGCACCTCACATCCTTCCCTCCTCTGCACCTCACATCACTCTCCCCCTCTGCACCTCCCATCACTCTCCCCCTGCACCTCCCATCACTCTCCACCTGCACCTACCATCACTCTCCCCCTGCACCTCCCATCACTCTCCCTCCTGCACCTCCCATCACTCTTCACCCTTGCACCTCACATCCTTCTCCCCCCCTGCACCTCCCATCACTCTTCCCCCCTTGCACCTCACATCCTTCTCCCCCCCTGCACCTCACATCCCTCTCTCCCCCTGCACCTCACATCACTCTCCCCCCATGCACCTCACATCACTCTCCCCCCCTGCACCTCACATCACTCTCCCCCCATGCACCTCACATCACTCTCCCCCATGCACCTCACATCACTCTCCCCCCTGCACCTCACATCACTCTCCCCCTGTGCACCTCACATCACTCTCCCCCCTGCACCTCACATCACTCTCCCCCCTGCACCTCACATCACTCTCCCTCTCTGCACCTCACATCACTCTCCCTCCTGCACCTCACATCACTCTCCCCCTCTGCACCTCACATCACTATCCCCCTCTGCACCTCCCATCACTCTCCCCCTCTGCACCTCCCATCACTCTCCCCCTCTGCACCTCCCATCACTCTCCCCCTCTGCACCTCCCATCACTCTCCCCCTCTGCACCTCTCATCACTCTCCCCCTCTGCACCTCCCATCACTCTCTCCCTGCACCTCCCATCACTCTCCACCTGCACCTCCCATCACTCTCCCCCCTGCACCTCCCATCACTCTCCCTCCTGCACCTCCCATCACTCTTCCCCCCCTTGCACTTCCCATCACTCTTCCCCCCTGCACCTCACATCCTTCTCCCCCTGCACCTCACATCCCTCTCTCCCCCTGCACCTCACATCACTCTCCCCCCATGCACCTCACATAACTCTCCCCCCCTGCACCTCACATCCCTCTCTCCCCCTGCACCTCACATCACTCTCCCCCCATGCACCTCACATAACTCTCCCCCCCTGCACCTCACATCACTCTCCCCCTGTGCACCTCACATCACTCTCCCCCTGCACCTCACATCACTCTCCCCCCTGCACCTCACATCACTCTCCCTCTCTGCACCTCACATCACTCTCCCTCCTGCACCTCACATCACTCTCCCCCTGCACCTCACATCACTCTCCCCTCTGCACCTCACATCACTCTCCCTCTCTGCACCTCACATCACTCTTCCCCCCTGCACCTCACATCCTTCTCCCCCCTGCACCTCCCCATCCCTCTCCCCCCTGCACCTCCCACAACTATCCCCCCTTGCACTTCCCATCACTCTTCCCCCCTTGCACTTCCCATCACTCTTCCCCCCTTGCACTACCCATCACTCTTCCCCCTTGCACCTCCCATCACTCTTCCCCCCTTGCACTTCCCATCACTCTTCCCCCCCTGCACTTCCCATCACTCTTCCCCCCTGCACCTCTCATCATCATCTCTCCTCCAGCACCTCTCATCATCATCATCTCTCTCCAGCACCTCTCATCATCATCTCTCTCCAGCACCTCTCATCATCATCATCTCTCCTCCAGCACCTCTCATCATCATCATCTCTCCTCCAGCACCTCTCATCATCATCATCATCTCTCCTCCAGCACCTATCATCATCATCATCTCTCCTCCAGCACCTCTCATCATCATCATCTCTCCTCCAGCACCTCTCATCATCATCTCTCCTCCAGCACCTCTCATCATCATCATCTCTCCTCCAGCACCTCTCATCATCATCCTGCACCTCCCATCCCTCTCCCCCCTGCACCTCTCATCCCTCTCCCCCCTTCACCTCCCATTCCTCTCCCCCCTTCACCTCCCATCCCTCCACCCACTTCACCTCCCATCCCTCTCCCCCCCTTCACCTCACATCACTCTCCCCCTCTGCACCTCCCATCACTCTCCCCCCTGCACCTTTCATCACTCTCCCCCCTGCACCTCCCATCACTCTCCCCCCTGCACCTCCCATCACTCTCCCCCTGCACCTCCCATCACTCTCCCCCCTGCACCTCCCATCACTCTCCCCCTGCACCTCCCATCACTCTCCCCCTGCACCTCCCATCACTCTCCCCCTCTGCACCTCCCATCACTCTCCCCCTCTGCACCTCCCATCACTCTCCCCCTGCACCTCCCATCACTCTCGCCCCTGCACCTCCCATCACTCTTCCCCCCTTGCACCTCCCATCACTCTTCCCCCCCTGCACCTCACATCCTTCTCCCCCCTACACCTCACATCCTTCTCCCCCCTGCACCTCACATCACTCTCCCCCCTGCACCTCCCATCACTCTTCCCTCCCTTGCACTTCCCATCACTCTTCCCCCCTGCACCTCACATCCTTCTCCCCCCTGCACCTCACATCCCTCTCTCCCCCTGCACCTCACATCACTCTCCCCCATGCACCTCACATCACTCTCCCCCATGCACCTCACATCACTCTCCTCCCCTGCACCTCACATCACTCTCCCCCTGTGCACCTCCCATCCCTCTCCCCCCTGCACCTCCCATCCCTCTCCCCCCTTCACCTCCCATCCCTCTCCCCCCCTTCACCTCCCATCCCTCCCCCCACTTCACCTCCCATCCCTCTCCCCCCTTCACCTCCCATCCCTCTCCCCCTTCACCCCCCATCCCTCTCCCCCTTCACCTCCCATCACTCTCCCCCTCTGCACCTCCCATCACTCTCCCCCCTGCACCTCCCATCACTCTCCCCTCTGCACCTCCCATCACTCGCCCCCCTGCACCTCCCATCACTCTCCCCCTGCACCTCCCATCACTCTCCCCCCTGCACCTCCCATCACTCTCCCCCTGCACCTCCTTTCACTCTCCCCCTCTGCACCTCCCATCACTTTCCCCCTCTGCACCTCCCATCACTCTCCCCCTCTGCACCTCTCATCACTCTCCCCCTGCACCTCCCATCACTCTCCCCCCTGCACCTCCCATCACTCTTCCCCCTTGCACCTCCCATCACTCTCCCTCCCTGCACCTCCCATCACTCTTCCCCCCCTTGCACTTCCCATCACTCTTCCCCCCTGCACCTCACATCCTTCTCCCCCCTGCACCTCACATCACTCTCCCCCCATGCACCTCACATCACTCTCCCCCCCTGCACCTCACATCACTCTCCCCCTGTGCACCTCACATCACTCTTCCCCCTGCACCTCACATCACTCTTCCCCCCTGCACCTCACATCACTCTCCCTCTCTGCACCTCACATCACTCTCCCCCTCTGCACCTCACATCACTCTCCCTCCTGCACCTCACATCACTCTCCCCCTGCACCTCACATCACTCTCCCGCTCTGCACCTCACATCACTCTTCCCCCCTGCATCTCACATCCTTCTCCCTCCTGCACCTCACATCCTTCTCCCCCCTGCACCTCACATCCTTCTCCCCCTTACACCTCCCATCCCTCTCCCCCCTGCACCTCACATCACTCTCCCCCTTGCACTTCCCATCACTCTTCCCCCCTTGCACTTCCCATCACTCTTTCCCCCTGCACCTCCCATCACTCTTTCCCCCTGCACCTCCCATCACTCTTCCCCCCTGCACTTCCCATCACTATTCCCCACCCCCCTGCACCTCACATCACTCTTCCCCCCCCCTGCACCTCACATCACTCTTCCCCCCTGCACCTCACATCCCTCTCCCCTCCTGCACCTCACATCACTCTCCCCCCCTACACGTCACATCACTCTCACCACCTACACCTCACAAAGAAAACAGACTCGGCCGCACAGGTAAAACAGCATTTATTATTCAAAATAACACATTTATTTACGATGTTTACTTGAAACAAAATTTCATTTAAAATACTTTCATTCAAATTAAATTAATATGCCCATATCAGCAGCCCCCCACAGCCCATATCAGCAGCCCCCCGCAGCCCATGTCAGCATCCCCCCACAGCCCATGTAAGCATCCCCCCACAGCCCATATCAGCATCCCCCCTCCCATGTCAGCATCCTCCCCTCCCATGTCAGCATCCCCACTCCCATGTCAGCATCCCCCCTCCCATGTCAGCATCCCCCCTCACCCTCCCATGTCAGCATCCCCCCCTCCCATGTCAGCATCCCCCCCTCCCATGTCAGCATCCCCCCTCCCATGTCACCCTCCAATGTCAGCATCCCCCCCAATGTCAGCATCCCCCCTCATGTCAGCATCCCCCCTCACCCTCCCATGTCAGCCCCCCTCCCATGTCAGCATTCCCCCTCACCCTCCCATGTCAGCACCCCCCCCTTGTCAGCATCCCCCCACTGGTGTGGTTTGAATGGGCCCCCCATGCTTATCTGATGTTGGCGGCGGCAGCAGAGGTGATGGCAGCGGCGGTGGCAACAGAGGAGGCGTCGGCGGACAGAGGTGGCGTCGCGGCTGCAACAGGGGAGGTGGTGGATAGCAGCGGCAACTGTGATGGCGGCAGGGCGAGGGAAGCGTGCTCTAGCAGCAGACCCGGAAAGTTCTGGGTCGCGCTACAGTGCTAAAGCGCATCCCCCTGCTGGAGCTGGCAGAGGGGGAGGGAGGTTAGGGGGGATCGCGCAGATTCACAGATACTGCTGGAGCACGCTCCTTTCCCTACCAGGCAAGGGGGGGGGTAAAGGAGAGGGGGTTGAAGGGGATCCGTCGCGGGCCGCACGGGGTGCCCCGGCAGGCTGCATGCGGCCCGCGGGCTGTATGTTGTGCAGGCCTGTTATACTGGGTTCTTTCCCGCTGTACTTATTCACTAGTTACATAAGTGAACAGGGTATAAATTATATACAAGACATTACGTGCACAGTTAAAGATAATATATATTATGGGCGTATGTAACAGTTACAGACCAGAATAAAATGTGAGACAGCTTTAGTTTTGAAAGAACTTTGGTGGTGGCTGTGAGAGTCTCTGGTAGGTTGTTCCAGTTTTGGGGTGCACGGTAAGAGGAGGAACGGCCGGATACTTTTCTGAACCTTGGGACCATGAACAGTCTTTTGGAGTCTGATCTCAGGTGATAAGGGCTGCATGTGGTAGGGGTGCGGAGCTTGTTCAGATAGATGGGTAGCTTGCCAAGAAAGTATTTGAAGGCAAGACAGGAGAGATGAATTTTGCACCTAGACTCAAGTGATGACCAATCTAGTTCTTTGAGCATTTCGCAGTTATGTGTGTTGTACTGCTGCGGCCGAGTTTATTCGAGCATTTGCCCGTTCTCGGCCGCAGAAGTTACCTGGCGCGCGCCGGAGGGTGCCGGGCGCGCGCCGAAGCAGCGGAGGAGAGGCCCGCCGATCGCGGCTTCCCCCTCTCCTCTCCGGGTCCCCCGGAACCCCCGGCCGCCGTCCCCCACATCGCGGGACACCAGGGCTCCCTCGGGGAGCCCTGGACGCGCGTGCAGGGGGCGCAGGCACCCGATGACGCGTGACCGCGCATCGGTGACGCGCGGCACGCCGAGGGGATGCCACTTGCAAGCCGGGAAATTTCCCGGCTTGCGGAACTGGCCACATTTCAATAAAGTGTGTCGCCAGTGTAGTTACATTGGAGAACAAAACGGCATATTGAATTGTAGAGGGTATAAAGTTTGCTAAGGTGGGTTTGTGGTGCCAAACTGTATACTATATCGCTAAAGTAAAACATTAACTGTTGTGCATTAACATTTAAGAAGCACAGTATTGTTAGGACCAGTAGGTCAGGCCAGAATCTGCACTTGTGTTAAGCATCCATTTTGTCTGTTCATAACCAGTTAAGATTCTGTAGTCAGCCTTTTGCTGAAATATAATTTCTATTGCACTGTTTCTGCCAAATTACATTTCCTTTCTCCCTGCTCAGGATATTGCTAAAATACTTTTTGTATTGTCAGTTTCCTGCTCCTTTAGTCAATATACAATAGACTGGTTCTCTGAAAGAGGCAACATCGTATAACTTAGTTGCAAGAGATTCAAGGTCTCTTTTGATAACAGACAATGAATAAGCTATGTATTCAGACAATGCCTGTATTGGGAGAATCACGTCCCAAAATCATGCCACTAATATGTCCTTCCCCTAAATTACGCCTCTAATCAAAGCTATGCCCAAGCCACACCGAGGTTACACGTATGTTACGCCTCTATTCAAACCCCTCTGTTTTCCTGTATAGAAACCATAACCCTATGCTTAATAAATAAGACAAAGGAATTTGAAATCTGGCTTGCGTTATGTTTCATTTCCTTCGTTTTCCAGGCCTGTAAGTTCATCAAAAATCGGAGATAACAAGTGTCAGTGCGTGAAAGCTTCCCGGGGGAGTCTGCTGCAAACGGTGCAGAATGTGTATATCCAGTCACAAGGCCTTCAGCTCTTGTGGCAAAGGAAAAGGTTTCCTTCAGTTTTGGCGTCTAGAAGTGGGGATTTCCACAGGTGGTAATTACATATGAGATTTTTTCTGTCTCACCACCTCTGGGGATTCAAACCCTAAATTAGTAGATTTTTTTATTTCTGTCTTACCCCTTTTTGGGAATTCGTTCCCTAAAGGTGTGGAATTCACAAAGGCAGCAAGTGAGTATATGTGATTTTTACAATCCCCCCCCCCCCCTCTGGGAATTCAGTACCTAAATTATGCTGGCAAGAGACCAGATAATTTCTAAATTGTGACAGTGGATTGGGTTAGAGGAGCTTGACGATTTTTGGTAAGCGTCCAGTAAATTTTGTGCACGACTGGACTGTTATCTCTGATCTTGGTGAACGACCATTGTATATTGTGTAAGTATAAGTATTCTAAGATTAATTTTCTGCAGTTATTTATCATAATCTATAAGCCACTAAAGGGTGCTTACATGAGTAAGAAGGACTCTGGAGGGAAGCCTAGGAATGTACATATTTTGTACATGCGAGTGTAAACCTAGTCAGACTCCTGAGGAATTTGTTGCTCAGACGGCTGGTGATTATTATTGTGACCCGTTTGTAGATTATGCAGCAGGTTGTTCTCGGCAAGAGAATAAGGCAATGTATTTACAAGGCAGAGGGCAGAATAGACGGAGATCTTATGCTGGTCCCAGAAATCAATCAGGAAGAATAGCTCAGAATAATGGTGTCTGTTTTAACTGTGGTAATATTGATCATTGGCAGAGTGTGCCACTATCAGAGTCAAAAGCAGGGAAGTGCTGCTTCGCCCGTGGGGGCTCAGAGTGCAAGTCTCTGTAAAAAAACAAAACAAAAAAAACACGCTACCTTATGTAAAAGAGTTTGTTTGTAACCCTGATGAATTTTTTCCTGAATGATTTCTTGTGTGAAAGATACTGTGGGTCATGCTGATTATCATATGTGTATAGGTCGCCATCCATGAATTTGCAGATAATTACAAAAAATATGAATATTAGTTGCTCATGGTGAAATCTAAATTTTAAAAGGTTTTTTTATAGAAATACATCACAGCGGAAAGGAACGAATATATTCAGCTCTGTCCCTGGTTAGAGGTTGAAAGGTTTATTCGTCCTGGCCAGGCGGATACTTTTTAAAACGGACACATTCTTTTCGTTTGCGGTATTTCTATCTTAACGAAAGGAAGGGCACAGCCTCTCCCTTACAGTTTAAAGAATGTGCTGCATTCACATTAAAATTAGCTAGCTCTGTGCTTAAGCAGTTTTTTTTATGAGAACAAGTTAATGTAGAACTGTTTTCTCATCTGTTTGTTATTTCTGTGAAGTTGGCTGGCTGTGTATGAGAGACGTTTTTGTGTTGCGTGTCTGTATTGTGTGTAGCCAGTAAGATAACACATTTCAATTTTATTTCTACAGGATTAAGATATGTTTGGGAATGTTTTTGTTTAAAAATGCTGGTAAAAGCTCACAAGCACTGTTTGAATTATACATGTATATAACGCCATTAATGTGCATAGCGCTTCAATGGAGGGTGTCCATGGTGGCAAATGCTGCAGAGAGGTTGAGTAATATGAGCAGAGTGTAATGATATCTGTCTTTAGCAGCATGGAGGTCATCAGTTATTTTAGTGAGAATTGTCTCCGTTAAATAAGCAGTGTAGAAGCCATACAAGACAGGTAGGGGCAAGCTTGCTGTTTTTGAGTCATGGTATAACTGGTATAACTGTTGCTTGTTTGAAGAGATTTTGTTTAGTTTAAGAAACGGCAGAGTTGAAACGGGATAGCATAAATTTGTATTGATGGAAATTTGCAGGAATATGAGATTTCTTTCAGAAGGCATTCAGGGGAATGAGTGGAAGAATGTTGCATGCTCTTGTTGGCATAGATTTGGTGTTTATAAGTAATTTGAAATATTCCCGTTATTTAATTTTTGAAAGGCCATACAAAATGCAGTTTTAGGACAGCGTGGAAAGCTTCATATTTAACATTAAACTAATGCTCCAATCCCCTGCGCAAGGGATTAATCCAGCAGTTAATATGTATAAGACAGCGAAACCCGTTATCTGCTATCCGTACTTTGAGGTTTCTGGCAAAATGCCTGGAACAAACTGGCTGTTTGCCCAGAAAAAAAAGCGCTTTGAATTTTTTTTTAAGTCAGTGTCTTTAAAAGTTTAAGATGGCCGTGTGCTCGGCACTTCGCAAAGAGTTCAAAATCATTTGTCTATTTTAAAAGGAAATCTCTTGTTCAGGATTTCAGTATTTTTCTTATATTCACAGGTTCCCTATTGTTAATGCCACAGTTGTTAAAAGACCTACTGCAGGCTTTTTCTTTTAACACAAGCAGTAAATATTTTTATAGTCGCTACACATACAAATTTTGCTATATCAAGCAACCTGTTTTTATAACTATTTTTATATCTTTGTTCACATAGTATATAGATAATATATGAACAAAAGAGGGGAGATACATAGGGTAGGGAAGGACTCTGAGATCCCTATAGAGGATCCAGAACTTTATATGTTTGCTGACAATACACAATGCACAGCAGGTTCAGAATTTATTTGAAGCAATGTTAACTCCAAAGGCTCTTGCAGTAATAAAGGTTGCTGCCATACTAACAGGGCTAACACACATATTCCCAGATAGCTCAAACTCCTACATCCACCACATCATGAATATATATTTATGCCAAAATGAGTGCTACTGAGCGTGGCAAATGTATACAACAGAAGACAGGGGTGCCCAATGCTACATCAAATTGACAAAACATATATGGTAATGAGTATAAAGTTTAAATACTTGAATAATAATAGTAATTACTTGGTTATTTAGTTAAACCCTTTGGCCAAAGCGTCGTAAGCCTACATACCAACGTCAAGGTAAACCAAAAAAGCAGGTCCTAACACTAAAACTGTGAACCCTTCCTGTTACCTCTGTATGAGGGGAAGGAACTGCAGTGAGTCCTGTCCATTCAGCTAGTTGCCAGAACCTCCCAAGTAAAAAAGGTGGGGAGGGGCGAGCTCTGGGGGGAGGTGCCACCTAACCTCCATAGACTGTTACCAGTCAGAAATTGATTAACACACATATTCCCAGATAGCTCAAACTCCTACATCCACCACATCATTAATATATATTTATGCCAAAATGAGTGCTACTGAGCATGGCAAATGTATACAACATCAAATTGACAAAACATATATGGTAATGAGTATAAAGTTTAAATACTTGAATAATAATAGTAATTACTTGGTTATTTAGTTAAACCCTTTGGCCAAAGCGTCGTAAGCCTGCATACCAACGTCAAGGTAAACCAAAAATACAGGTCCTAACACTAAAACTGTGAACCCTTCCTGTTACCTCTGTATGAGGGGAAGGAACTGCAGTGAGTCCTGTCCATTTCAGCAAGTTGCCAGAACCTCCCAAGTTAAAAAGGTGGGGAGGGGCGAGCTCTGGGGGGAGTAATTACTATTATTATTCAAGTATTTAAACTTTATACTCATTACCATATATGTTTTGTCAATTTGATGTAGCATTGGGCACCCCTGTCTTCTGTTGTATACTAACGGGCTGATAGGCCCCTGGTAATAAAAATAATACCTTTTCAGATGTCACAGCAAAGCAGGTAGCAAACCGTCCCTATGTTGAGGGATATATCATATCTGCCAAATTTATAATTTTGTAACCATTTATTCGTTTTTGGGTGTGTCCTGGACATAGAGTTAAAGGACAGGGGATATATAATTGCAAATGCAGTTGCATAAGTGAACAGGGTATACATTATATACAGGGCATTTCACATTTTTAGCAGAATAGTTACAGTGGAGTGTTTGAGGTGAAAGCCAGGAGTGACTGTGGGTGTGGGACAATAGCCATGAGTGTAGGCTGTTGGGATGTTTGATTTGTGGGGTGAGTTTTAAGGTTAGTTAGTATTAAATGACTAAAAGGTTGACACCATTTGCATCAGAGAAAATGGCAGATGGCAGTTAGGTATGAATGAGAGCAAGTGTGTATTGGGAGAAGAGAGATTGATCTGTAGTTTGAGACAGTGTTTTTGTCCCCATTTTTGAAGATTGGGACAACTCTGGCAGTTTTCCAGGTCTTGGGGAAATGGCCTGCAGACAGGATAGAGTTGATTAAGGAAGCAATTGGTTTGGTACAGGCTGAGGTACCAAGTTTTAGGTACTTGGATTGTAGCACAGTCAAGTCCACATTGGTTACTTAGTTTAAAATTTGAGGAGCGTTAATAGGGGATACCTCTGTTTATATGCGGATGCTAATACAGTAGTAACCATATTAATACAATAATTTATTTTCTAGGTATAAATTATCTCTCTATGAGACACTTATGGGATGAGTTATGACTATCAGTAGTTCAAAGGAACGAATTAAGGACCATGTTATTGGTAATAAAACAATTAATAAGTATTGCATGCAACTAATTTATTTTCTTGAGTCTCTCTAGGCACAGGTTAAAACTGAAAGTGCACCTACGCGAGACGGGTTAATGGTCAAGCATTTTCTACGCAAGCATGCTCTTCATCCCAGATGAAAAGGCCATTTAAATACTACTCATCACCAGCATTGCAGTAAAAAATTTGCTTATCATCATGGATACACATCACGCACATCAAAATAGTGCCAGCCTCGGCACAAACAGCTAATAAAGACAAAGACATAGCGCCTGCAAATTAGTGTTTTGATGGACACAATACTCTCTGACCACTAATCATCAAAGGAGAAAGGTCATAGGCAAAAAAGTCCAGGCCTCCACACACGAACTTTGAACTTTTTATTTTTACAGGTTTTTATTATTTTTCAGTTACAATGTATGCTCCATTATGTTTGTGTAAGTGGCATCCCATAAGGATGACAAAAATAGTATGAGGTATTAATTGTTTAACTCTGTTTATTTTGTGTGGATTTATAGATTAATAGAATCTCCCTGCAAGAATGATATCCTGGTGGGAGAATGTTTTATTAGTCAAACACAGTTATGTTAATTGCTCACAGGTAGAGTTAGAAACAAAAGAGAGACACCCAATTCACAAGTGCTAAAAAGTAGTCTATGGGAAGAATAAGTTTGTGGAACCTATTCCCAAATGTAGAAGTTGGGTTACTGTATGTCAGGTTTACAGGGATATCCTCAATCATACAACCACAGACATTTACTCGCTTAACCAAGAATAGGTTTAGTTTAAATTAATGGCTCTGCAGAATGGAATAGATCTAGACTATATTTTAGCTTCAAAGGGAGGGGTATGTATGCGCCCTTGTTAAAACGCAATGTTGTGTATTTATCCAGGATTCAGGAACCATTGGGACTTGGTGGTTGGATTGATTTGCTTTGAGCGAAGCTAGCGAATGTTTTGTATGTGTGTCTGTCCTACTTATTGCTCTCTATGTGTTAAGTACAGTAAAACTCTGATCCAGAAGTGTGTTGCAACCCCCACCGACGCTATGCCTCTTTGCGGTGATGATGTCGCCAGTCCCCCAGAAGAAGAGACCAAAGAAGAAATCAACAGGGCTGATATAATGGCCGAAAAGGAATGAAGTTATGCACAACTTGGACATCTTGGTCCAGCAGGACTATGAAATGGTTAACTGTTCTGTTCTTTAAATAGACTGTCTCTTAAGGATATGGGGGGACTGAGAATACTGGATATGAGGAAGGTGGGAGGTCACCATGGGCCGTGAGTCAACCACAAGGAAAGGATCACAAGTCAGCCATTTTGACCATAGCCGTCATCTTAGTCCGTTTTGCCATTCTGAGTAAATGCAGTAAGAAAGATGCGTGCAAGAAGAATGTTTGTGCAGTCGCTCTTAGCAGAAATTAACCCCCACCAATTCTCACAAATAGCTGACCCTTAAATTATGTGACGCATTGAGACGTAAGCCATTTTTCTAATCTATAGAAAAATGTAATGATATATATATATGACCCTATTGGTCACCACAAGGCTCTAGTCATAGAGAGGAGTACCAAGTAAGGGCATTTGTTCTTTTAGAGAACAAAAAGAAGGGAATTGTTAGGACCAGTAGGTCAGGCCAGAATCTGCACTTGTGTTAAGCATCCATTTTGTCTGTTCATAACCAGTTAAGATTCTGTAGTCAGCCTTTTGCTGAAATATATTTTCTAATGCACTCAGTTTCTGCCAAATTCTGCTCAGGATATTGCTAAGATACTTTTTGTATTGTCAGTTTCCTGCTCCTTTAGTCAATATACAATAGACTGGTTCTCTGAAAGAGGCAACATCGTATAACTTAGTTGCTAGAGATTCAAGGTCTCTTTTGATAAGACAATGAATAAGCTATGTATTCAGACAATGCCTGAATTGGGAGAATCACGTCCCAAAATCATGCCACTAATATGTCCTGCCCCTAAATCACGCCTCTAATCAAAGCTACGCCCAAGCCACACCCAGGTTACACCTATGTTACAGTAAAAAAACAGAAAAAATACTGTGCGCTACTACCTAACTAACTAACCTAAAAATAAAATATATGAATATATATAATATACAGTGCAGTGACTAAACCATAAAAATGTGGAAAAGAATAAACCACAGCTCCCACAGTGAGGTATATAGAAAAGAAATAAATTATATCACATAACCGTGTTGCTGTTAAGGGCGTCTGCTGCTATAAACACAGGGGGTGGCTCAGCACCCCCCACAAGACTAAGAAAATGGAAACAAAAGAAAACAGCGCACAACGCCAAATAGTGAAGCAAGTTTTACAATATATTATCAATTAAAGGGGTAATAAATCTGCGTACATAATAAAAGTTGGTAAAGTGCATTTAGTGTGTTTCACATTGATTACCACTCGGCAGCTGTTGTCAGGAGAGTCTGGTGCTTGCTTCTCTCAGCTAGTGCCACTCCGTTGGTTCTGGGGCAGGGTTCTTGTCTGGACTTCTCATCCGTCGGTACTTTACTCCCAAGGGAGTTTCCCTTTAAGCAACCAATCCACCTGGACGCCCAATTATGTCAGGTATACAATCTATGACAGCCAATCTTAGTCAATATGTTGATTTTTTTCTCCAGCCGTATGTTGGTAAATTAACCTCTTATTTGAAGGATTCTACTGCAGTTCTAAACTTATTTAAAGATTTCAAATGGAAGAGCTCATATGTATGGATTACATGTGACATAAAAGCCCTTTACACTAATATACCTCACCAGAAAGGGTTGGATGCTGTCAATTCCTTTTTGGAATTAGACTCTACATTGCACCCATTAAATAGGGAATTTATTCTTGAGTCTATTAGTTTCATATTGAAACATAATTATTTCCTGTTTCTTTCCACTTTCTACCTACAGGTTTGCGGAACTGCAATGGGTACTAGGTTTGCCCCCAGCTTCGCAAACCTGTATGTGGGAAGTTGGGAGTCTCAGTTTATTATGCCCGATAAACCCTACCACAGGAATGTCGTTGTGTGGAGACGCTACATAGACGACATTCTGTGCGTGTGGGATGGTGATTGCGATTCGGCCAGTGCATTTGTAGCTAACCTGAACAGGAATGACTACAATCTTGAGTTTACACACAAGATGGATGCCACCCAGATAGATTTTTTGGATTTAAGACTTACTTCCAAAGTGGATGGTACTGTGGAGACTGAGACCTTCTTTAAGGAGGTGGATACTAGTAACTTGCTGATGGCGAATAGCAATCACAAAAGTACATGGATAAATAATATACCAGGAGGGCAATTTGTTAGACTCAGACGTAACTGCAGTATTTTAGAGGTTTTCAACAAGCAGGCTAATAAACTATTCTTGAGATTTAGAGAGAGGGGATATCCTAAGGAACTTCTAGAAAGAGAGATTATAAGGGTACGCAATATGGATCGTAACGATATGCTAATTCAAAATAGATCCAAGACTAGAAATAAAGAAGGACAAAATATAAAAAACGATACTCTCAATGTGGCCTTTATTACAGATTTTAATTCTGTTCATAGGGACATTGAAAAGGTTTTTAACAAACACTGGGGTATACTGTGCAATGATCCCATTTTGGGATCACATCTAAACACCAAACCACGATTTATTTATAGGAGAGCCAAAAATATTAAAAACTTGTTAGCACCTAGTGATGTTTTTATAAATAAAAATAATACTACATCGCAAAAGAATTGGCTAGGGCCTAAACCAAAGGGCAACTTTATCTGTGGTAAGTGCACAATTTGTAAATACCAACATCCTGACAAACATACATTTTATTCCAAAATCACAAAGGAAGTTTCTAATATTGATGACTTTATTTTATGTACATCCACACATATTGTTTACTTATTGGAATGTGCGTGTGGGTATCAATACCTAGGCAGAACCAAACGCAGCCTTAAGGTCCGTATTCAGGAACACGTCAGAAATATTAAAAATGGTTTTGAAAAACACAGTGTATCCAGACACTTTTTGGTACACCATAATAAAGATCCGTCCAGTCTCACTTTTAAGGGGATTCAGTTTATTCCTGTAAATAGAAGAGGTGGGGACAGAGTCAAAATATTGTCTTCCAAAGAGACATATTGGATACATAAGTTAGATACTATGTCCCCTAAGGGGTTAAATGAGGATGTGGACATTTGGGCACTTTATTAAATCTTTAGCCCTTCCCCCCTTTGAACCCAGGGGATGTGCTACTAATCATTGTATCTCTGTTTTCCCTGCTTTGCTTTACTCTATATTTCTAGTTACATCTTTTATATATATTTAATGATGGTGTCTATTTTAAGTTACTAATATTGTGTTTATTTTATTCCAGCATGTTTTTAATTATTTATGCTAGGTTTTGTTTATGTGTAGGTTTTAATTTAATATGTATTTTTCGATTTTGTTAATAAAGTTGTTGTTTTAAAAGTAAATTACCCATCTTCCCTATCACACTGACCATTACCTATTTTAGATGATTGGTTTACTTTTAATTGGTCAACCAATAAGGTATCTTTATGAGGTATATAAGACCTCTGGGTAATGGCCTAATTAGTCCCTGAAGAAGTAGTTTATTCTACGAAACGCGTTGGATGACATATTTCTATTGCCTTATATCTGCTATTTGCCTATTTATTGGCTTTGCCCTGCTATTATCATTCTTGTGTGCTGATTTGGGCCTTTTTGAGAGACTCTGCAAGACTTTATTTACCTCCCTGCCGATTCCATCACTGCTGTGGAGACAGTGACGTCATCACGCAGCGTCCCGTGACGGAGCGGCATCGTGGCACGCCGAGTGTGCCCCTGCAAGCTGCGGTCTAACCTCCGTGCAGAGGATTCACCTGTTGAGCTACATGAGCTGCTCCAGACGGCTTGGAAGCTTGAGTGGTCCCACTGAGCACCAATACCTGCAGCGGAGCCTGGTTGCTTAAAGGGAAACTCCCTTGGGAGCAAAGTACTGACGGATGAGAAGTCCAGACAAGAACCCTGCCCCAGAACGAACGGAGTGGCACTAGCTGAGAGAAGCAAGCACCAGACTCTCCTGACAACAGCTGCCGAGTGGTAATCAGTGTGAAACACACTAAATGTACTTTACCAACTTTTATTATGTACGCAGATTTATTACCCCTTTAATTGATAATATATTGTAAAACTTGCTTCACTATTTGGCGTTGTGCGCTGTTTTCTTTTGTTTACACCTATGTTACGCCTCTAATCAAAACCCTCTGTTTTCCTGTATAAAAACCATAACCCTATGCTTAATAAATAAGACAAAGGAATTTGAAATCTGGCTTGCGTTACGTTTCATTTCCTTCGTTTTCCGGGCCTGTAAGTTCATCAAAAATCGGAGATAACAAGTGTCAGTGCGTGAAAGCTTCCCGGAGGAGTCTGCTGCAAATGGTGCAGAATGTGTATATTCAGTCACAAGGCCTTCAGCTTTTTTGGCAAAGGAAAAGGTTTCCTTCAAGTATAGCCATATTCACTAAGATTTTTTTTTTATTTATAAATGGTTTGTGATGGTATGTGGTAAATAACTCTAGCTTTAAAATAGATGTTAACTCACAGAAATCAGAGTTAATCAGCGCTGGCAATGAAATTGTAGGAGGGCAGGGTATGGGATATTAAATTGGTCTATCATAGAGTTATGTAATAGGATTTCTCACAAAACCCTGGGGCAGAAATGGTAAAACTCCTTTGATTGCCTGTGTAGCCATGCCTGGCTTAGCTACTAATCTGCCTTCCCTGACATGTAAATCTTGGTAATAGTGCGAGTAGTTTCAGAACCAATCCAGAGTTTTCTCTACAAACAGGCAGCTCGGTTGAGTGACAGGGGAAGGAGGTGGGCTGAGGCCTGTTTTCTGCCCAATCCTGGGATAAGACCTTGGACCTTCCTCCTCGGTACTTAAGGGGCTGCACTTAGTGTCTCTCCCCCCCTTGAGAGAGACTGGTCTCACAGAGGTGCTCAGGGCTCTGGAATCTACTGTCCACTCCTCTTGGGGGAGTGGGAATGAGTACCTTACCTCTGACTCTATATGGGAGTCATGAAAGAGTTGGGACTGCCCTTGGTGCTCTAGGCCAGTGGTGGACGTCCAGGGACCATCCTAAGGTTGAAGAACATTTGATTTTGACTACAGATACCGTTATATGCTGTGTGCAGAGAAAGAAAGGGATAATAAAGTGTTCCATTCAACTATACTCCTGCCAGGTGTGCAATCTACCAGTGGGAAGTAGTGTACGTTCTCATGCAGGGATTGCCTTCATCTTCCTGAGTCTGCATGAGATGTAGGCGCTGACACCCATGAGCTAAAGAGCCAGCATCTACCCCAGACGCCTGTTCTGTTGTCCCCACTACCACCGGCGGACGACTCGGCATCCTGTAAACCGGTGTTAGTGGGGACTAATAATCTGTAATAGGCAGATCTCCCAGAGGGTGGAGGAAACACGTTACATCTGTAATGCAAGGGAACGCCTTCAGGAAGCAAAGGGGTGAACATACATTATAAACACCCTACAAATACAAAAAAGCATTATATCAGCACTGTATGTGCAAATGTAATGCCACAATCAAAGAGGCAACATTAGAATCTAGTCTCCTGAACTGTAAAGATGCTGAAGGGTCAGTTTAAGAGACCATTAGAAACAGGACTCTGAAATTAACTTAAATGTAAGGAGCTGTAAAAAAAGAAAAATGTTTAGCGTGCCAAGTAGTGCTTGCTTTCTCCTGCCTCTCCTTGTGCCTTATAGTGAGGGTGACCTGCTGGTTACCTGGTGAATTTGATTGATTTTTTGGACTGTAGAAAATACACTACACAAATATTAATCACTTAGTAGCATAGTGGCCAGCTAGTCATGAGTTGATTATAACTAGCTGGCCACTTATGCTACAAAGGGCTTGATCTATTAATATAGCAAAACCCCACAATAATGCAAAATCAGAAAAAAAAGGAAAAAGTAGAGAAAGTGTCTCTATGAAAATTATACTTTGATCTAGCGCTTACAATCTATCAATATGTTTTACATTGTTATTATTATGTATTTTTATCATTTATAATTGGTTGGCTAGAGTTACCTTTCCTATATATACAGCAGCCTTTACTTACATAAATAAGTAAAGCCTAATGGCACCCCAGAATAGGTGTTAAATAGCGGTATTATGTCTTGGCGTTGGCCTGATATCTGCATGTACAGTATTTGAGTTTAGTGAACAGCACATTAATGTTTGTGAATAATTAATTAGCCGGTACATTTTCATCTGCAAGTTCATTTGCGTTCAAACTATTGATACATAATTGCTGTAGTAAAAAGGACCCCATCACTGCTTTACTGTTTGTGGTATGACTTTAGTCAGTAGGTTGATTGTGACATGGCCTTTCCCCGGTTTAAAAAGGCAGCACACCTAAAGCCTGTCTGTAGCTGATGAGTCCAACAAGGAGCTGGTTAATTGCAGCCGTCTCCAATTAACTCATTATGCAGGTTTAAAGGTGTGCTGCACAAGATGCAGGATGCAGCTGACCCTGCAACCCACCAGAGGATGCACCCAATGGACAACAACCCGGATTGAGGGAAAAAGCCCCTGATAATAGGTACCTGTTTGGTCTTTGTGACAGAGACTGGTAAAAGGCTTATCCTCCCAGCCCGGTAGATAGGAACTGGAAGTGTGAGTAAGCCTTTACAAAGGGATAGGCTGATTTGTTTATTTGTGTGTTGCCTTCAAGCTGTGTTGTTTTTGGAAGATACAGGCTAAATAAAACCCACTGTTTATTTCCCCTATATTCCCCAATGTCTCCCTGTTAGTAGATCTGCACTCGTCTCCTACATATGGTGTCAGAAGTTGGGATGAGTGTCACAATAGATCAAGCTTATTAAGACTTTTAATTACCGGGATCATTGATTGAGCAAGCAGAGAGAAAATAAATAAATTGCGTTTATTCACCTAATGAACGCTCACAACTATGTTACACAAAAATACAGTAAAAAGACACACTTACTATGGAAACTGGGATAACAAAACTAATCTTTTCTAATTGCACACACACAGCAAAATATTCCAGGCTACGTCTCCGTCCTGTAGCCTCTAGCTGTTGAATTCTGGTCACTTATCCTCTGAGAAATTTAGACGATTTAGTCAGACCTGGAACTTCTCAAATGGGACTGAATCCCAGGTGAATCAGGGCATCCCAGCACCTCTGGAAGCGGTAAAACACAAACAGCAATTGTCTCATATTTTGCACACAGTCACTGTAATGCATACACAATGCCCGGGCCCAAGAGCTAACACTCTAGGACCCCAAAACACGGGTCAGGGGTAACCAACTGGGCTTGACCTTTATTATAAGCCTGGTTCTCCCTTCCTCCGCCACAATGAGAGGTGGCCATTGAATTTCAAAGGAGCCCCGGAGACCATCCGGGAATATTGTTGTGCTTTTCTTTGCCTGCAGTTCCTGCAACAGCTTAAGCAACAAAACCAAGAACAAAAGAACCACATGCAGAAGTGACAAAAATTAAAGGGCTACACACCCAGGCAGGAAAGCTACACTGCCCTGGAGAAAGCCACAACGCCACAGTTTGACTGAACCCGGCCACACGGAAGAATATTCCTTTCGGTCCTACAAGGATATTGATGATGAGGAGGAGGATGTCTTTTATGTGGGCCCAGATATGTGACGCACCCACATAAAACATCATGGGTGGCAGAGATGCCTGAGCTCTCTACGCACTGAAAAGACAGGTCTATCAACGTGAATATGGTGGATGCTGTGAAACTGCTGAAGTTTCAAACAAAGGAGACCCCAGTATCCCTGAGAGGATGGAGTCATCCAAGGCAGAAAAAGAAACAATGTTATCTACTTAGTTTGTTTGTGAATGGTGCTCTAAAAGTGCTAGGACTGTGTATAATGGAAGGGAGCATAAACTGGGTATATAATAATATAAACAGTACTAAACCTTAGGTGGGCATAGGATACCCTGAAGGTTGGGGTTGGTTGTCCAAAGACACCCCCCCTTCCTCATTGGGTTAGCCCCAGGTAATGTACTCACGTATTGTCCTTCCCAGGGTCTCCCTTCCAAAGCGTACAGCTGTATGGTAAAACGTTCCAAAGGCCAGGGTGTGCAGCGCACAGCAAAGATGAAAGAGCAGGTCTTGCAATAAAAATCCTTTATTATTCAAACATCTGGTTGTGGGACAGTAGCAAACTTCAACGCGTTTCGTTCAAAGAACTTTTTCAAGAAGTGCTGTATACAGTAAAATAGTCAGTTTAAATGCAGCTGTTCGCCCCGTTTTCGCGCCAAAAATGACGTCATAATGCGTCATCCGACCAATAGGAATCCATCAGGCCGCGCATGCGCCGCGCGCCAGAGTGTCCCTGGATCCCCTACGAGCCTCAGCCGAGCTCAATCAGGATCGGCACGCCTCTCAGGGCGGCTTCTGCTGAGAGCACGCCTCTGACAGCCGCATAGGATCCTCCCTCACTCCCCGCTTTCGGCGCATGCGCAGATGAAGCCTCTGAATCCCCTAGCTTTAAAACCTGGATGACGGTCCACAGCTAGCCAGGGGAGATATATATATAAATAATTCAAGCTATGTGGAGGGTATCTATACCATTCAGGCCACTAAAATACTGGGCGGGCAGCTTGCAACACCAACACACACAAAAACAATAGTGTAACTATAAATAAATCGAAAATAATATACAAAAAGTTTATATATAATGAAATAATATTTACCAACTAATGAACTAATGATTTTTTTTTAATAAAATATTTCTTTTAATCAATAAAGTCATTTTGTTACAATAGTGTTGTTTAAATTTATAAATATATAATTATGGTAGTTCATATATATATATATATATATATATATATATATATATATATATATATGTTTTTTCTATATATGTTGATTTGTTTATATTTTTCACCATGTAAATATATATGTGTAAATTTTTCCCTTAGTTGATTTTTTTAGTTCATTAGTTGGTAAATATTATTTCATTATATATAAACTTTTTGTATATTATTTTCGATTTATGTATAGTTACACTATTGTTTTTGTGTGTGTTGGTGTTGCAAGCTGCCCGCCCAGTATTTTAGTGGCCTGAATGGTATAGATACCCTCCACATAGCTTGAATTATTTATATATATCTCCCCTGGCTAGCTGTGGACCGTCATCCAGGTTTTAAAGCTAGGGGATTCAGAGGCTTCATCTGCGCATGCGCCGAAAGCGGGGAGTGAGGGAGGATCCTATGCGGCTGTCAGAGGCGTGCTCTCAGCAGAGGCCGCCCTGAGAGGCGTGCCGATCCTGATTGAGCTCGGCTGAGGCTCGTAGGGGATCCAGGGACACTCTGGCGCGCGGCGCATGCGCGGCCTGATGGATTCCTATTGGTCGGATGACGCATTATGACGTCATTTTTGGCGCGATAACGGGGCGAACAGCTGCATTTAAACTGACTATTTTACTGTATACAGCACTTCTTGAAAAAGTTCTTTGAACGAAACGCGTTGAAGTTTGCTGCTGTCCCACAACCAGATGTTTGAATAATAAAGGATTTTTATTGCAAGACCTGCTCTTTCATCTTTGCTGTGCGCTGCACACCCTGGCCTTTGGAATGTTCTCTAATTACCATGGAAGGGTCACACATGTACACAGATCCCTCTGAGAAAAAGGGGGGCTGAGATGCTCTGCAGCCTATAGCAAATTGAGGATTGATCCTGGGAATGATGGAATGCCCAGAGGGCCCAAGGCAAAGGTCTTGTACCCCGAAAAAGTGTCTCTCCAGTTCTGATAGGGAGAAACCTTCAACAAACTATACTAGGGAAGTAGAGCTGGACTAAGTGAGTGACGATCCCTTGACCAACCCTCAAGATGCACTGCCAACAGACCAGGAACAATTGTTTAAAGAAGTTCTGGGAAAGCAGGCCAGATACATTGCCCTATTTCAGCGCAAGCTGTTGACAGCTCTGGAGATGGCGAAAGCTGAACTTACCGCCATGAATGAGAACAGGAGAAGGCTCAAAGGGAGACCCGCCATTGCGGTATAGGGCTGGGACGCTCTCAAAAGGAGTTTAGCAGCCTCAGTATGGAGCTCGAAGTCTCTCAGAAATAGATTTGCAGTCTCCCTGCTGAGCTGGCAGTCTCCCAGAAAGAGTTTAACAGTTTCGGTACCTAGCAGAAGGTTCAGGCTCTCAGTACAGAGTTTGCGGTCTCTCACCAGGAGGTCAGCACTTGGGACAGACTTTGACATCTCCAGAACAAGGTTCACACTCTCCACATAGAGCTGGATGCCTCACACCAGGAAATCAGCAGTCGTCACACAGAACTGGAATTTTCTAAAAAGGAATTTCACAGTCTGGCGGTGGAGTTTGAAGTCTCTCACAAAGATGTCCGCATTCTTAGTACGGATCTTGAAGTCTCTCAGATGGAGCTTCATGCCCTAAACTAGAAGTCTCCTGGACTGACTCAGATGTACATAAATGGGAGGACTGTTATGGGACACCAGGACTATCACACCAGGGATCAACTCGCCAGACAGAAACAGAAGAGTTTATAAAATTAATTTATTGGAAAGAGAAATATCCACAACTATACATATAAACAGACAACACATACCCAACCAGGGAAAACTGGGAATACCCTGCAGATCTAGTTGCAGGGACTTCCATGCAGAGATTTCCCCATGTTCTTTCTTCCCTGCAGTGTCCTATTGAACAGGACTTCACGCCTGACCCTAGCACTGGAGTAGACACTGCAGCTGGAATCCCCATGGTAGAGAATCTTGAGCTGCAGCTAAAAGCCCAATATAACAGCTACTGCAACTCCTTCAACTAACTAGGGGTCTCCCTTCCAACATTTTTCTACACTAACAAGGCTAGGTGCTGTCAACGAGCCCAGCCCCTGATTGGTGGGTTGAAATGCAACATAACATTAGTTACATAAAAAATGCTACACAGAAAGGTCACAGACAGCTTTTGCAATATTCCTCCAGAAACCAAAATAAGCCTGTCACGGGAGACCAGGACTTTTAACACCTTTTAACCGGGATCATTCAGTAGGCAAAACAAGGTAGTGGAATAAAATGTAATTTATTCAGGTAAAGCCGCGTACACGCAATGAAATACAAAGATACAGGTAAAAAAACACTCTCTGGGGACCTGGGGGTGAAATCTAGCCACAAATAGGTGCAGGGCACCTGGTTTGGAAGGCTTACCCTGACTGGGAAATCCTCCCCGGCTTCCTGATACTCTTTTCGAGTAGAATACCTAACCACGACCGCTAGGTTCTCTACGTCTGACTTACCTCAGCTGGGCAGATTTTCCTAGCTCCAAAATGAAGCCGGCTGTTCTGTTATTAGCAACAGAGCAACTTTGAAGAGCCCGCCTTTGCATCACAGACTCAAGTCACTGGATGGTCTCGTTCTCTGCCTCGGGTCTCTTTACATACCTCTAACATGGAAGTAGGAGGAACGACCAATCAGAGCGTGGGAATTTTACCCAACAGCCAATCAAAATGGGGGCTTGACTGGCTGCCGTTGAGAAATATGAATCGGCTAATGGGAAATGCGCCCATGAGCAGCATCATCCCACAGCCAACCCATTGCCACCCGTGGGCAGGCTCCTCCTGGTCTGGCAGTCCAAAAGGTATCCCAATGCAGTGCCCTTTATTCTCCGTACCTAGCCAATCGCCCTTCCCTGCTCACCAAACGGTTGTCACCTCTGGACATCCTCCCTTCTTTGAACTCTGATGTAGATGCCCGAGCTGACTGTATAGACAAAAATTAAAACACTGTTTTAATAAAGTATAGCTTTTGGGAACTCTCATACCTGTGTGGGAAATGGATCTGGGATACCTTTGGGCTCGAAAACCAGGATTCTGGGGGACACTTGGGAGCCCCGGTGTAATTCACCTTGCACACCTGCAAAACATGCCTGCACATTGTGGAGAATTACGGGATCCCCAGTACCTGGGTCCCCCGAACCTCTGCAAACAAGAGGAATATATTTCAACCCAAATATCCCACCTAAAACTCCCATTCCCGAAGTTTCATGTTGATTGGGGACAGGGAACATGTAAAATCCAAAACAGGTAATATTTAAGCTATTCATTGCATGTGACATCCATAACACACCACGTCTTTATCTACAGATGGGTATCCACAAATCATATGCAATTTGTGGGTAAAATACCAGTACTACCCGTAACTCCTGATGAAGCTGCTAAGCCAGCGAAACGCGTAGAGTTGAACTTGCAGCAGCTGGAGACGTTATCCATCATCTCCCCCACCACCCGGTGATTTCATCATTGCGATCGGTCGCAACCGGAATTGATGTCACGGACCGACCGGAAGTGACGCGACGCAACCTCGGGAGCAGGGCTGGTGGCATGAACGAGCTGCGCATCGATTTTGTTATGTGTCTAAGCACATAGTGCCTAATGTAAGTGCAATAATTATTTCCTGGATAAACATTTAACTGGTACATGCACTAAGTGTGTTATCTTTTCACATCGAGGGAATATGCTGCTGATTCCTGTTATCATCCACTGACTGGGTCTGCATTGTTGTATCCACCGCCTATCTTTCACTGGGAGAGTGTGAGTCCCCAATCGTGATTTTTTGTTTTTGATTGCTGAATCTGTGTAAACACACTACACCACATATATATATATTTTCCCCACATATGGTGATACCTGCGCTCCCCACATGCTTCTCCCCACTACCTGTAACTCCGTCAGCAAAAGTTTACACCGTTTTTGACACTAGTTGCCCCCCCCCTCCCGATATCAACCCTTAGCCTCACGCTCCCAAAGTCCCTGTTCTGCAGCTATTTCCTATGGGGGACCCTAACCACACATGGTTTCCATAGCTTTTAATCCTGCAGGGGACAGTATGATGGGAACAGAGGTACAGGGAAACATTACAGGGTGCATTACTAAACTCAAGAGCTGACACTCTCAACCCTTGACATACGGTTTTAGGGGAAGCCAGCCAGGCTTCACCTTTATTATGAAGGCCGGTTACCCTCTACCGTGTCACCCCCCTCAAGATGAAGGCTCTGCGGCAGTCACCCTATCAGGTGGCTCCACAAGCCTGGATGTCCTGGAGGTTCATTGGTCGCTAGGAATGTCCTGTCGAGAGAGTCCATCGGTATTGCTGTGTTCTTCTTCAGCCCTTCTTGTGCTGAATTGTGAAATCAAATTCTTGCAAGGCAAGACTCCAGCGAAGCAGTTTCCCGTTCTCCCCCAACACCCTCTGTATCCATCTGAGGGGATTGTGATAAGTGATTACGGTAAAGGCTCTACCATACAGGTAGGGCTGTAGCTTCTTCAATCCCAAACAATAGCTAGACCTTCCTTTTCAACGGTGGCATAAGCCACCTTCCGAGGCAGCAGCTTGCGACTCAGGTAGACGATCGGGTGTTCTCCCCCGTCCTCGCCTATCTGGCTCAGTACAGCGCCAATGCCATTGTCCGAGACATCGGTCTACACCAGGAATCTCTTGCTGTAATCAGGAGCTGCCAGGATAGGAGCGCTTGCCAGGGCAGACTTCAGAGCCTGGAATGCCTCCCCACATGCGGGAGACAAGGCTACCAGAACCGAGAGTTTCTTCTGGGTTGGCACCTACAGTGGATCAGCAAGCCACCATGCAGCAAGTGCAGCAGTGAATCCAAGAGTGACCTCTGTAGCGGCTACCAGTGGGATAATGGAAGAGACAGACAGGCATCAAGTTGCAGCCATTACAGGGGTCATGGAGGAGGATCCAAACAGCTTTACAGGAATCTGTCCTTAGACAGAAGAGACAAGCAGATAGGCTCCGTCGGGAGGCTCACAAGTTCGTACCTGGAGAGAAGGTCTGGCTTTCGTCTAAAAACATTAAACTGAAGGCCCCAACCCCTAAACTGTCTCCCAGGTTTCTGGGCCCTTTCTCTATTCTAAGACAAGTTAATCCTGTGGCCTATCAGCTGCGCTTGCCTCCCTCCATGAAGATTTTTTTCGTCTTTCACGTCTCACTGTTGAAACCATTCATCCAAGGCACAGAATTTGCTAATCCTTCACTTCGGCCTCCTCCCGCCATTGTACCAGGACAACAGGAGTTTGAAATTCAGTCCATCATTGACTCTCGCATCTCCAGGGGCAAACTCCAGTTTTTGGTCCACTGGAAAGGATACGGACCTCAGGATCATTCTTGGGTCTCGCATGCTGATCTTCACGCTCCAGCTCTACTCAAACGATTCCACAAAAAATTTCCCCTCAGACCGTGGATGGATCGTCCGGAGTCCGATCCCTGAGGGGGGGGGGGTACTGTAAGGACCCGCGCTGCGTGGACTCCCACTACCAGCGCCTCCTTACCTCTTCTCCCCACTGCCTCTGGTCCCCGGCGGCGTGCCCCGGCCCTCAGCGTCTCCCCTGCAGCTGCTCTCGCACTTCCGGGTCATGCGCGTCACCCTTGCGGGTGCGTGCAGACCCAGGCTTCCCTTTCCTGGTGCCGGGAACCTGACCCCGCCTCTTCAGGTGCGGTGCGCGCATCGGTGCATTTCCCTGCCCCTGCTCCACCAGGTCCGCCCCCCAGACTATTCTCCCCTATTGGGGCTTCCCTTGGGCCGCACCTCCGCTCCTCCCTTTCCTCTGATAGGTCCCAGCCCACTATTTAGTTTCCCCTCGTCATTACCACATTTCTCTGCATAGCTTCTGTACGTTGGTGCTGTCTGCTTCTGCCTGGCTCTCTTGTGTTTCAGTTCCTGTCCCTGGATTCTCTGCTGACCTCCCTGGATTTTGACCCTTGGCTTTGGGCATTGATTACGCTGCTCTCTGGTACACTTTGTATTTGGCATTGGACTCTCTACCTTGCAGTCTTCTATATCCCTTGGACTCCGCTTACGGACCTCTACTACACTGCTCTCTATGCTCCACGACCCAGGCTTGCGGACACTCTACCACGCTGCTCTCCCTACACCTTGACCATTGGCTTACGGACTTTACCCTTCGATGCTGGAGTTGGCAAGTACTGTACTCTTTCTATTTTTGTTTCCTGGACCAACTACGCTACTTCCACACTCCGGCCGTGCCCCCATTTACTGTTAGGTGTGTGGTATTTCTCCTTTCCAACTCAGTCCCGGGGTCTCGTCTGGCTTGAGGGCCGGCCGAGTGTTACAGATAGATTAGGAGATTATAGATAAATACTAATAATCTCAGATCTTTTGGTGAAGCCTGCTTGCCCGTACATACTGTACATTGACTTTAAATTACTTTATATTAATTGTTAAATTAACTTTGATATTTTTTAACTTATTATTAATATCTGTCATCTAATTCTTGTTGTTATGTTTTGTTATGTATATTGTGTATATTCTTGCATTTGGTTACATTTAAGCCAGTCATAGCAAAATAGATGTAGTCTTATTAGTTTCACTAATTCACTGATTTAATGAATTGATTTATTAATTTTATTAATTCATTCATATGTATAATATTGATCACGTTAACTTCATTTATTACATTTATGCAGTATACTTAGCTGCTCTAGCAATATATCAACTGGTGTAAATGTATTATGTTTATCATATATTTCTTTAGTTAGGTTTAGGGAGATTTTTATCACAGTTTGTCAATCGTTTATTGACTATGTACCTTTCAGTGATGGAAATAACTTATTGCCACTGTCTTTTCACTGTTTATTTACTCTGATACATCTGCTTTCTCTGTATCAGTGCAATGGCCTGATTTCATTGGCTGCCAGTGTCTTATACCCGCGTGAGCAGCCTCTAACGTGAAATCCTGATGAAGCACACTATTGCAAAACACTTAGAAGTTATGAGAGGCTGTTCAACGCGCTCACCCATTGGCTGGGACAGCGGAACCAGGAAGTGTGAGTGGAGGAGAGTTCTGCCGAGTGCTGGTGCAGTCCAGACTTAACATCAGCGCCAGCCACGGCTACACGCTGCTGCTTGTGGTCAGTATCTGCTCCCCTCATTGTGGCTTTATAATCATCTTTGCTGTAGTTGAACTTCTTATGTGAATGTTTTCAAGACAAATATGATTTATGGTATAGGCTTCATAGAAGCCAGTGCCAGTTTAGTATCCTCGTAGGGGAGAGTTCCGCATTTTATGTAACTGTTGTATATTGTGTTTTCTTTACTAATATTGATTGTTAATGTTGTTTTTTGTAACTGTGTTATTCAGTTGTCACTGGATAATTTGTGTGTGGTCATTTGACCAGATATTAAAATTGTTATATTTTTAATACTGATCGTTGGTGCGCTGTGTGCGCATTTTCTTTGTCTTTTTGAGATCCCCCTTGGGGGTTCTCAATCTTAGGAGCGTTGGGGGAGTTGTTTCAGCGTGCACAGCTGCAAGAGGATCTCACCAGTAGAATCTATATAGGACAGCCTGAGCGCAAATTCCTTGTTTTTCCCTTTTCCTTTATTAATTCAGATGAACATTCTGGATACCACCCTCCATGGGTGCACTTTTTGGGGGCCCCAAGTGAAATCAGATTTTTTCCTAAGGAATCCTAAGCCATTTCAACAGCAGCAAAAATACTTTCCTCTTTTCCAAAAAAATGCAAAAGAACCAGAAGAGGTAAGAAGAGGAGATTGGAACAGTATGACCAACAAGAGAAAAAAGAACTTTTAGATAATCACACCATTGTGATCAATATTTCAGGGCTCGATTTTCCTTCTTCGGAAATTTCTCAAGACTCACGTTTGCTCCAACTATGGATTTTGAACTATTTGGGACAGTTATTGACGTACACAAGTTTGTGAGGAAACTAACCTTAAAGAATTTTTTTTCAGGAATCAGAAACGGTCACAGAAGAAAAATCAACTGGGACTGATAATCATGATGCAATTCCTGACTCAGGGCATGTGCCCCCTTTTTTTGCTCTCTTCCCTCAATATTACATTCAAGGATTTTTGTACTGTGCAGGATTTGGATGAACTCTAGGAGGAACAAAGAGGTCTCTCCTAGGTTCCTCCAGTCCCTGCATTTAATGGAATGTGAATGGAATTTCAAGCTCAAGGGGAAGTCCTTATTTTATCCGACTCATGTGAAGGGCCATTATTTAACCATTTTTGAAAAATTCAAACTCTCTCTAGTTCCAGAATGTCTTTTCTAAGGAGTGGTGCCAAAATTGTACTCCATATTCAAGGTGTGGTCTAACCAATGATTTGTAAAGGGGCATAATTCCATTGCCAGTTTAATACAAGATAAGATCTTGTTTACCTTTGCAGCTACTACATGATTTTAGGCACTATTGCTAAGTCTGCTGTCTACAAGCACTCCTAAATCCTTTTCCATCAAGGATTCCCCCAATTTATCCCCATTTAATTTGTAAGTCGCCAGTTTATTCTTGCATCCCAAATGCATAACCTTACAAATGTATTAAACCTCATCTGCCATTTACCTGCCCACGTTTCCAGTCTCTCCAAGTCCTTCTGGAGAGAAATTACATCCTGCTCTTATTCTACTACCTTACACAATTTAGTATCACCAGCAAAGATGGAGACTTTGCTCTCGATGCCAACCTCAAGGTCATTAATAAACAAGTTAAAAAGCAGGGGTCCCAGTACCGATCCCAGAGGTAATTCACTCACGACTTTAGTCCAACCTGAAAAAGTTCCATTTATGACAACACTCTGTTGTCTGTCCTTTAACCAGTTTTCAATCCAGGTGCATATATTTTTACTGAGTCCAATTTGTTTTATTTGGTACACCAACCTCATGTGGAACCATATCAAAATACTTTGCAAAATCTAAGTAGACCACATCAACTGCATTACCCTGGTCTAAATTCCTACTTACCTCCTCAAATAAACAAATAAGGTTAGTTTGGCATAATCTATCCTTCATAAATCCATGCTGACTATTACTAATGATTTTGTTTTCCATTCGGTATTCCTGAATATTATCCCGTAATAAACCTTCAAGTAGTTTCCCCACTATTGAAGTCAGGCTTATAGGTCTGTAATTCCCTGGTTGTGATCTAGCTCCCTTTTTAAATATACTGTAGGCACCACATCTGCTTTACGCCAATCTTGTGGTACTGAGCCTGTGGAAATGGAGTCCTTGAATATTAAATATAATGGTTTGGCTATTACTGAGCTTAACTCCTTGAGAACTCTTGGATGCATACGATCTGGGCCAGGTGTCTTATTTACTTTTTTTTTTTCAAGACACGTATGAACTTCTTCCTCAGTTAACCAATTGTTCATTAATATGGAAGTTGTGGCTTCCTCCTGCAGCACTACTATTGAAATTGATTCTTCCATGGTAAACACAGAGGCAAAGAATTTGTTTAATACTTCTGCTTTTTCTATGTTTTTTTGTTATTGATGTACTTAAAGAACTTTTTAGGGTTGATCTTACTTTCTATTGCAATCCTTTTTTCATTTTTTTAGTATTTCCTCGGAATAAATTTGTCGTACATAGGTTTAATCTGTTCTTCATAGTCTTTAGTCAGTGAGCAGTTGCGTTATAAGCGTCTGAACTCATCCTGAGGTATGTTCCCTAACCAGGATTCTTTATGGCTGCTGCTTGCTAGTAAGTAGTTATTGCAATGTACTTCTTTGAAAAATGTTCTTGTGTGTATTTGGCCCCCATCAACCAGAACCTCAAGATCTAACATTCGTTTTTTTCCGCGGGGACTACAACGCCCCTGGGGCTGCTAGATCACATGGCGCGAAACAGCCAATCGGGCTGCAGCAATCTCCTGCGGCCAAAATAGATACATTTGGCACGCTGCAAGCCACACCAGTCGTTGCTGGGACATCAGAGGGTGTAGGTGCAAGGTGTTAGTTGGCCCTGCAGTAGGCCAGAGACCCCCTTCTAGGCCCCGTCTCCCACATAACTTGTGGCTGCCGTAGGGACAGGCCCATTAGACAGGGACACTGCCCCGCTTAGCATCATTAGTGTCAGGGACACAGCTGAACACTGCGTAGAAGTTGCGGCCTGTTGTCTGGGGCCAGACCTCACCGAAACGCACAGAGACTATCTTCACGGTGGGACACTCCAACCGGATACCACCCCATGTGGAGGCGGAAGCCATCACGAACAACGTTGCTGGATCAGTGGATCCCTTATCTTCAGTTGGAGCACCCGGCAGGTATACCACCATTCTACAAACGCACCAACAGTAACACGCGGGTGTGGGCAGAGCTGTCACACACACTTTGGGTGGGTTGACTCTGTGGACACCTGGGTGGTTAGGACACCTCAGTACCTCAGTACTTTGGGGTAAACCCCACCGAGGTGTGGACACGGTTTTGGGGGCACGGTGTGGGGGTTACGGCCCTGCGAGGCCTGAGTGGTTCTATTATTATCGTTATTATTCTTACGCAGTCAATAAACTTGTTATACCATACCAGTGTATATTACTTATATAGTGTCCTGCACGGGGTTATCCAACACGGTTAGGATCCCACACATGTGGAGGCGCTGTCACCAGATGGATCAGGTACACCCCAGGCTCCCAAAAGTGAGGTTCAGGCCTCCTGTGAGCCACAGGTAACGCACCACACACACAGTAGCCACCATATCTCCCAGGGGGTGGGGGATAGTGCGCTACATACATTTCTGTCACAGTTTTGTAAGAAATCCTATTACATAACCCTATTTATCGCATTGCTTGTGTTTATTAACACAGATTTCTATTGCACACACTACAGGTATTTAATAAATTAAGATTGCAACCCATTTACAAATATATAATTCTTAGTGAACACAGCGGTCATTATCACCACAATTCTATTTTAACGTAGCAATATCGAACCTTTACATTATCTAGCCTTTTGTGTGCTATGCATTTCCTTTTGTGTTTCTGTATACGCTATGTATGTACGTGCCTACATAGGACATGTGCGGTGCATTTCACAAAACCCTTCCACAGACCTCGCCGTCTTTGTGGGAGAGGAAGTAAACATTCCAGCAGAACTTGCAACTTACAGTGCCGAAATGTCTTTTGGCAGCACTGTACTACTGTGAGTCACAGTCACAACATCATCCCAGCGAGCTGGGCTCCGCCTCTTCCCTTTCTAAAACCATCTCTTGCTTATTTCTCAGACAGAAGCAGCCTCTGTGTACCTGGGGTTTCCCCGGCTACAAAATTAAAAAAGGCAGAGCTTTTTTTCCACCCACATCAGATTGTGTGTGCTGCTTAAATCTGCGACATGAACCCTGCATCTGAAAAAGTGGAAAAGTGATCTTATTGTCTAACTCGGTGAGCACAGAACTTCTATCTGACACCACTCTACAGGGATCTTATATCAGTCACAGTTCCAGCTGCATCCAGGTCCTGCCTGCAGGTCAGTGCTCTTTTAAGCAAATCCAGTCATAACAAAACATAACTTTGTAACATCCCCTTCACTGTTAGAGGGGCAAGCAATAGTTATAGCAAGTAAATCCAGCCTGTGATGCTGCTTTACCTCTCTGCTGTTTTTAGCCATATGGTAACTGTTTTCTTTTTGCAGACGCATCGGTGCGTGGCACAGGCGGTAGACTGAGGCAGTTCAGTGAAAGACAGGATCCCTGTGTAAGGATGTAACACTGCCCTCTCTAGTTGTGACAGGTGAGAATAAAAACTTTAGTGCCGTCTCCACAAGGATGCAAAGAATTTGGGGTTTATTTATTTGATTTATTTATAAAATATTTTACCAGGTAAAATAAATTGAAAGTTACCTCTCATTTTCAAGTATGTCCTGGGTATACAATGATAATTAGACAACATTGTAAGTTACAGTTACAAACATGTTTAAAGTATAAAACAGTCAAAGTCTTTAAAAGAACTTTGATTGGGGGGGGGGGGGGTTGAGAGACTCTGGAAATTTTTCCCGAAGGGGAGTGTTCGGTAGGAGAAGGAAGAGCAATTGGATTCTTTATTGAACCATGGAACCATAAGCAGGCTTCTAAAGACAGATTCAAGGAGATAAGTGCTGTGTAGACTAGGGGTGAGAAGCCTGCTCATATAATTGGGTAAATTGTCAAGAAAGTATTTGAAGGTAAGAGAGGATAAATGTACATTGCATTTGGACTCAAGGGATAGCCAACCTGGTGCATTTAACATATTGCAATGCTGGGTATTGTAGCTACATAATAAGACAAAATGTCATTTTTATTTGTATTGAACGTCAAGTTTGCTGAGGTAAATTTGGGGTGCTGTACCATACACTGTAAACCCATAGTCAATAATTGGCATCAGCAAGTGCTGTTCAGTGGAATTTCTGACCAAGGGGCTTAGGCAGAATATATTTCTATAAAATACACCCAGTTTGGGATACATTATTGATGTTACTGTAGATTGTCACTATGCAGACCAAATGTTAGAGTCTATCCATATACCCAAATATTTGTAGGTATTAACTCAGGCTAGATTAGTGTTACAGTTCGTTATGATCTGTAGCTTGACCATTGGAAGTTTTAGAAATGAAGCCAAAGTGGCCTATACTAGTAGATTCGATAAGTGACTTTAGGCTTGTAAAGTTACACTTTACAAGCGATTTTGCATGTGTACTGTAGCTATTCAGAAAGCCGTGATAACATCTCAAAATCGCCTGTAAACGGCTTTTTTTTACAAGTCTTTTTACAAGTCTTTTTTATCACTCTTGCAAAAACAAACCGAGTGGTAACAGTAGTTAAATAAAAGCTGAAACTCACATTTTTTCCAGTAACTGCTATTCTAATAGCTCCAAGATGCAAATCGTGGCTGAAAAACTAATTTTTGTTTTTGCTAATTGCATCGGATGTAGTATAATTTATTTTTACAACATAGGATTGAAACCTTTGGTCTTCGGAGCTGACCCGCATTAATATCAGTTCCGAAGACACCCTGCTTCAATCCTACAGTATATAATAAAAATAAATAACAGCAGAGCTTCATTACCTTAGTGACTAAGGTAATGAAGGGGTTAAACAGAAGTACCTGGTTTGTTGGTGGTAGAGGGCGTTGATGAAGGTTGTAATTGCCTTAGGGTGGGTGGTTAGGCCTCCTGAGTGTTTAGTAGGAGGGGTTAACCCCTTTATTACCTTAGCGGTAGTAACCGCTAAGTTGGGCATAACTTCCACGGCCGCACGGCACCTGAGGCTACCACCAAGTTAAGGTGTGGTTATTTTGGGGGAGGTGTGGGTATTATGGGGAAGGGGCTATTATGGGTATATTGTGAAAGAGGGGGCTATTGTGCGGGAACTTGGAGAGTGAGCAAGAGTGGGGTGAAGAGAGGAGGGGGGGTGGGAAATAGTCTAACACTCCCCTTCCCTTCTCTCAAGGCCAGTTACTGGGATCCTGTTTCCACTTTTCTAGAGACTTCTCTAGATGGGGAGGGGATTGGAAGGGGCGTGAGGGGATGGGTGGGGAGTAGAGAGGGGTTAAATGCCTACTTTATTGCAGTTGTCAAAAGTTTTGGTCTGTAAATGGACTTTCACTAGGGCTCACTACAACATAAATTCCTGTGCCAAACATAATTTCAAACGTATACTACTGAGATACTGTACATAGTGAATTTTGCGATTATTTTGAGCATTTTTATTTTTTGCCTAACCAATGTTAATGTCATTAGCTTCAGAAAGGCACTGTAATTGAGGAGACTTCAGTTATCTTAATACAGATGCAGCGGCCGTTATTCGAACATTTCACACGTTGTATCCGTTTGCTTACCGGGTCATGGTGCATGATTTCTCGAAATATTCTCTCGCTAAGACGCGAGATTACTAGTCTTTTGATCGAGTGCAGAAAATAGCATTTTAGCGTTGTTTGCAATACCATCAAGAAAATGAAGTGGGCGATCGCGAGTTGTTGTTTTAAAAATCTAATTGCAATTCAACCTGCCTTTTATTGCCCTACAGTACTTCAAGTGTGTGTAATTGTAATTTGAAGATTAACATTATGAGTTCATACAGTATACAGCAGAGACTGCGACTATTCTAACACAAACCAGTGGCAATCGCCAAAAAGATCCAGGTACATGCTGGATACATGCCTTAAACTAGACCCAACATTTCTGCATTGATTAATGCCCCATCAGATTAACAGCGGGGGTCCCTGGCAGTCCCATTCAAATTGAATGGGACTGCCAGGGACCCCTGTGGTGTTAATAATATGGGTCATTAGTCAATGCAGAAATGCATTAAACTTGCCTTAAACTAGCCAGGTTACACCCAGCACATACCCAGAATGTGACCAGGCTAGTTTAAGGCAAGCTTTAGAATACTCGTGGTCTCGTCTGTACTGTACATGGGAAAGAAGTCCTTTCTGAGGCTCCTTTGCCAAAAATACAACGTCGCCTCTTCTTCTGAATGTAAAATATGTATTCCGCGAATGAGTGTTTCTCAAATTGGAACCTTGTTGAAACACATATGCGTCTCATCACATTTATTCGCATGCGTGTATGGCAAATTGAAACCTTGTTGAAACGCATGTGCATCTCATCACATTTATTCGCATGCGTGTATGGCAAATTGGAAACTTGTTGAAATGATACTGTATGCGTGTCATCACATTTCTGCGCATGCGTGTCCTGTTCATAATGAACACAGCAAAAAGTATATGTACAGAATGAACATTTTTATTTGGACAAGATAATAAAGGGAAAAATAATAATACAACAATACAACGTCACCTCTTCTTCAAAATGTTCAATTTTGTATTTTCCTTCTTCGCAATGGCTGGTGCTTCTTGGACATCTGGGTCTGTAAAGAAAGAGACAATATTCTATATTATCAATCGTACCATATATTAGGGTTAAAAAATGCCTACATCTTCTCTCAAGTTTTCAGCATGATCTACTGTATGCCAGGAGTCACTGATTCATTGTAATTGGCTACTCATACAGGACTTATTTAACCAGTGTGTATTAGTACTGCTACAATATACTGTGAATACGTGAAGGTGAATAACAAAGGCACAAACAACTGTAAGTGAAATCAAGCAGTGAAAGTATAAAGCTATATAATAATACACATAAAAAATAATAAAATCCAATAGTGACAAATAAAATACAGAGTATAAATAAAAGTGGAAGTCTAATGTCCCAGCTCAAACCCTCTGGTGGGACCTGTCTTCAGGGGTTCCAAGGTGTAAGGATATTTCTCAAACAATCCAGGGGAGCATATAAGGGAAAAAAAGACAAACAAAACAAACAATATAAGTGTAGATGTATGTAAATCTGAGATAAGGCACTCTGTATATTCTTGGCTCGTATGCCCAGCCTACTCACAGGATGCAGATGAATTAAAGGCACTTGCAAGAAGGGCTGCTACCCATTGGGTGTAGTAAGGTACTGTAATGTACTGTAGTAAGGTAAGTACAGGTATAGTAAGTATAGTACAGGTAAGTATGGTACTGAAAATAACCTGTTTCAATGTTAGCCTTATATTAAAGGTACTGTAATTGAATGTTAACCATTTTATATCTGCGCTTACTCTCCACATTCTACAGTATATATTATATACAGTACGTGCATTATTTGTATTAGACATGTACTGCACCGACACACTTTATTCGAGCAAATACCCGGTATGTACCTGGCAGATACCTGGAATGCGCCGCTCCTCACCTCTGACAAGCCCCGTTACGTTTGCCTTCCCAGCCTGGGTTCATGCCTGGCTGATGGGCGGCTGATCTGTTAAATGATAATGATTAGGATTTAATAGGCTGCAATGCTTCGCGTGTCTACCAGATGGCATAAATTCATGAATTGTAATGCAGTATATATATATATATACTGTGCAGTATTGCAGCCAGCGGGAATAAAATGCTTCAATCCCTGCCTGGAAAATAACTCAATGCACTCGGGCAGAAAACAGTCACAAACCTCAATACACCCGGGTATACCCGAATTCGTGGGACTAGCCGAGCTCGAATAAAGTGTGTCGCCAGTGTATGTATTACCTATTATTTCTAATAATTAATTATAGTTTACAGGTACAGATGCAGCGGCCGTTATTCGAACATTTCTCGAACTGAATTTCGAGAATGTCCCGAGATTCTCTCAAAATTTGCTTCGGCAGACTAATGGCCCATCAGATTAACACAGCAGGGGTCCCTGCTATGTGAATCCTACCGGGGTCTGCCTGTCTTCAAGAGACGTGCAGTAAGAGGCCGAATCAGTCACTCTAACTGCTCACCTGTCACAGGCGATCACGGGAGTTTTTTTTATATATATATCTCAATAAAGAAGGGTAAAATATAACCCATAGTATCTTTCAAGCAAAACTAAAAACTTTCAACATCTAACATTATAATTAACATAAGAATTACTGTAAAGTACTGCATATGTTCATGTTGGTTTCCTTCAATTGTACTATAAATGTGTAAAGATGGAGAAAACGATTAAAAAGTAAAAAAATAAATCATGCTTTCTAATTCTCTCTATTTTTAGGTTTTACGAATCTAAAATGATGCATTATATCTGCAGGATCTGCATAATCTATTCACTGGTGACTGCTATATGTTCCAAAGAGAAGATTGACTGCCCATGTGACCACCGGAATTTTTGTAATTGCTCCATGATGAACTTGGACACTATTCCTTCCAGGTTGCCAAAGGGAATGGAGGGGTTAAATGTGTCTGACAACAGAATACAGATTGTCACTGGAATTGACCTGAAACCCTTCAAGAAACTGAAAATACTCCTACTGCAGTATAATCAAATTCATACCATCTCTGACGACTCGTTTCAGTCACTTATAAATCTTGAAGATTTGGATTTGTCACATAACGACTTAACTGTCTTATCATCTGCTTGGTTTACAAATCTTCATATGTTACAGCACTTGGATCTCTTAGGCAATCACTACACATCCCTTGGTAAATCCGCCCTCTTCTCCAGTCTTTCTTCCCTGAAGTCTTTAAAATTTGGAAATCCATCCTTTCTTGCTATTGAAAAATACAATTTTGAGGGTTTAGGGATCATAGATGAACTTAACATCAATAGTTCAAATCTCAAACAATATACAGCGGAAAGTTTGAAAGTAATAAAGGACATAGATCACATTATTTTGACAGTAAATATTAGTCTTTTAGCTGTCATGATAAAGGACCTTGTAAGTTCAGTAAGATGGTTAGAAGTTACAAATGCATCGTTCATAAATCCTGAAGATGTAATGGCCTTTGCAGTCCTGAATAACACGAGTGTGAAGAAATTAATGTTTAAAAACTGCGTAATTACTGATAACAGTCTAGCAAGACTAATTGAAATTATGGACACTTACAGAAATGTTACAGAAGTTGTCTTAGAGGACAGTGAGCTTCTGGGAACAGGGCAGGGTTATCCACGTCTAAAGGAGGAGCTCAGATCAATTAGAACAATTATTATAAAAAATTTACATATACCAAATTTCTACTTGTTCTCTGACCTTCGGTTTGCATATAAACTAGCACATAAAATTACAAGCGTTACCTGTACTGATTCTAAAGTGTTTCTAGTTCCCTGTGAATTTTCACGGTCTTTTCTGTCTCTGCAATACCTGGACCTTAGTGCAAATCTACTGGCAAACATATTTTTGGCAAATTCAGCCTGCTTTCGTGAAGGTGGAGGCGCGTGGCCTTTATTACAAACCTTAAATGTCAGCAAAAATGTCCTGTCTGACCTACCAGTTGTTGGAAAAATACTATCCAGTCAATTACACCTAACTAATCTTGATATAAGTCAAAATAACTTTGCTGAATCATCAAACTCTCCATGTGAATGGCCTCCAAAACTCAAATACTTAAATATCTCAAGCTGTCAAATAACAAAAATAACCACATGCATTCCTGATTATTTGGAAATTTTAGATGTAAGCAATAATTTTCTCACAGTTTTTGCAGTTGATCAACCTCTTTTAAAGGAACTTTATATATCAAACAATAGGTTAACAAAATTAGCAGAAAATGCACACCTTCCTAATTTAGTAGCGCTGATAATAAGCAAAAACAAACTAAATGATTTTACCAAAACAGATTTGGAACCATTTCCAAAATTGACAACCTTGGATGCAAGTGACAACAATTATGTATGTTCTTGTCAATTTTTAGACTTTATCCAGTACCAAACAAATATGCTTCTTGGTTGGCCTGATAACTACAAATGTGATTCTCCTTCTTCAGTCAGACAGAAACTAATACAATTTGCTAGGCTTCCTCTGTTAATGTGCCACCAAACATTAATTGTAACATTAGCATGTATTACATTGATACTAGTAGTAGGTATTACTGTGGCTCTTTGCCACTTCCTACATGTGATATGGTATGTTAAGATGACCTGGGCCTGGCTGCAGGCTAAAAGGAAGCCTTTGAAGGTATCTGAGAGAGATATCTGTTATGATGCATTTATTTCTTACAGTGAAAGAGACTCTGAATGGGTTGAGAATATGATGGTACAGGAGCTGGAAAATACCAACCCACCACTGAAATTGTGTCTCCATAAACGTGACTTTATACCTGGCAAATGGATTATTGACAATATTATTGATGCTATGGAGAACAGTTACAAAACTGTATTTGTCTTGTCAGAGCACTTTGTCCAGAGCGAGTGGTGCAGGTATGAGTTAGAGTTCTCCCACTTCCGCCTTTTTGATGAAAACAATGATACCGCCATTCTGGTTCTTTTAGAGCCCATTGACAAAGAAACTGTCCCAAAAAGGTTCTGCAAGCTGAGGAAACTCATGAACACAAAAACGTACATGGAGTGGCCAACTGAAGAAGAAAAGCAACACATATTTTGGTTCAATTTGAAATTAGCATTGCAGACAAAAGATTATGTGGATGTATGTGCAACCTAATACAGTAGTATTAAATATATTTAAGAGCATGCAAACTGAATCCTTCTGTGTGCTTTGAAACGGTATGAATCGGTATTGAAACATGACAATGTAAGGAACAATTTGCTGGGTTTTTCTACTTTCTATAAAATATATGTATGATACTGTATAGATAGTTTGCTTTTTGTCATGTGTTGATAGTACTTGGCTTCTTTGTATCAAAGGTTTTTAGTTCCAGTTTCAATAAAGTAAACATTATATTTTTTTATACTGGTTAGTAATTACTGCATTACCTAAGTGAAATGTATGCCATTTTATGACCTGTGTCCCTTTAATCTATTTACACAATTGTAATGCAAAAACAGGCACATAAAATATAACCGTAGGCAATAACTCAAAGTGGGACTACAGTATATGCTTTTCAGGAATACATTGTTTTACCGTCTCTGCTCAGAAACACTCATTTGATATGTCTTTATCTACTAACATTTAAGAGAAAATGCATTTATGTTTTTCCATCATTTAAGAGATGTTACTGTGTAGCTTTAATAAATAATTCACATTAAGCAAAAGCTATAGGGTTCCCTTGTTTTTTTTTTAACATGGTATTTATGGAACACTGCAATAAAAAAAAAAAAACTATATATACATATATATACATAACTATATGCCGACAAAAACCTCAAGGTGAAAAAGGTCCCATTGGGGGACCGAAACGTCGGTTTTTGTGTCTTCTATCAAATATAGAAAATTTATGATTTACTTGCCTGTATGCTGTCCCTTGATGTCGTGTTGCAACCGGTATTGTATGGTATATATATATATATATATATATATAGAGCATGTTTTTATATATATAAAACCCTGTGTAGAAAACCATTTGTTTGAATGTGCCTCAGATGTGCTAATTAAGCAGACAGAACCACACTGTCAGGTGACTTTTTAGGCCTATATAAACCCAGTCAGAACAGCTAGTCTGCCTGCAGCCCATATCCAAGTGGCCCATTATAAGTGGCATGACTACTGAACAACTGAAGTTTAAAAGGAATGTCAAAAGAAGTGAGGAAGAAGTGGACACCCCGTCTGGCCCTGATTCCTGCATTTGAACTACGCTGGAAAGGAGGATATCATCAATACCAGACTGCATCATTACTGCTGTGATGCTGCCTTTACCATTTATATTTGCTGTGACTTCACTTCTTCTCAAATTATGCATTTCTTTTTACCAGCCTCAGTATGTCTCTAACGCTATTCATATATCTCCATCTCTCCTTCCTTCACCACTTCTCTTTTCACATGAACTCCTTTCTTACCTGCGTCCTCTGACACCACACAGCGATATCCCCTGCACTAAAACCCACCCTTACAAATCATCCTCACACATCCTCTTTCTATCCATGCTTCTCCTCCTTGCTTCTGGGGATATCTCTCCCAATCCTGGTCCCTGTCTTATTCCTACATGCGCTCGTCCTCGCCTGCCAACTGCAACCTCTACTCCTTCTGGTGTCAACCCCTCCAACCTCATACCCATCCCCTGCCACCCTCCCTCCTCTCTCCCTTTCTCCTGTGCCCTTTGGAATGCTCGCTCCCTCTCTAACAAGTTCCTCTCTGTGCATGACTTCTTTCTCTCTCACTCCCTGCTTCTCTTTGCTATAACTGAGACCTGGCTCACTCAGTTGCAACCTGGCAACTCTGCTCTGGAAGCTGCCCTCTCCTACGGTGGCCTTTCCTTCTCCCACACTCTGCGCACTGATGGCAGGGGTGGAGGCGTGGGGCTCCTGCTCTCCTCTCTCTGTCGTTACCGAACCCTTCCTATTCCTCCCTCTCTTGCTTTTCCCTCCTTTGAGGCTCACACTGTCCAGATTTTCTCTCCTCTCCCTGTTCATGTGGCGGTCATCTATCGCCCACCTACCTCTACTCATCCCCCTTCTGCCTTTCTCTCTCACTTTGAATCCTGGCTCTCTTTCTTCCTCTCCTCAGACTCCCCTGTTCTTCTCCTTGGGGACTTCAATTGCCACATTGATGACCCCTCTCTCCCTTGGGCTACCCGCTTTCTTTCTCTAACCTCTTCTTTTGGACTTCAACAGTGGACTGCAGCCAGCACCCACAAGGATGGCCACTAGTTAGACCTGGTTTTCACTAAGAACTTCTCTCTCTCTGATTTCTCCATTTCCCCTTTTCCTCTCTCTGACCATCATCTCATCTCATTCTCTCTATCTCGCTTCTCCCCTTCTCCACCTCCATCTACCCCCCGGTTCTGCAGAAACCTGCGCTCTATTCACTTACCTGACTTTGAGTCCACTTTACGCTCCTCCCTCTCCTCTCAGCTCTGCTACAGACCCCGACAACCTGGTCAGGAACTACAACTCTGTCTTGTCCTCCACACTTGATCTACATGCCCCACTTTCTCTCTGCCGCACTCGCCCTTCTAACCCTAGACCCTGGCTAAATTCCCACACACGCATGCTGCTTTCCAACACTCGTTCCTCTGAACGCCTCTGGAGGAAGTCTCACACTCTCGCAGACTTCCTTCACTACAAATTTATGCTATCCTGTTTCAACTCTGCCCTCTCGCAAGCTAAACAAGCCTACTTTTCTGCACTAATCAACATGCACAAGTCTAACCCACGCCGACAGTTCTCTGTCTTTGATACTCTACTCATACCACCCTCAGCTGCCTCTCCTTCCTCCATCTCCGCTCAGGACTTTGCTGACTATTTTAAGGAAAAGGTGGAATCCATACGTCAGAACATCCCCTCTGTTTCTTCTTCTCATCCTACACCTCTTCCTAACTCTCCTCCTGCCTTCCTTGACTCTTTTTCCACTGTCTCAGAGGAGGATGTGTCGCTGTTGATCGCCATTTCTCCCTCTACCACTTGCCCTCTTGACAACATTCTCTCCCATCTCCTGAAACCTCTTGCTCCTACTATAATCCCTACGCTCACACACATTTTTAACTCCTCCCTCTGCTCTGGAACCTTTCCATCCTCCTTCAAACATGCAACAGTCATACCATTACTCAAAAACAGCAAGCTTGACCCTACCTGTCTTTCTAACTATCGACCTGTCTCCCTCCTGCCTTTTGCCTCTAAACTCCTTGAACGTCTTGTATTCTCTCGCTTGCTCCATTTTCTCAACACCTATTCTCTCCTAGACCCTCTACAATCTGGCTTCCGCACTGCTCACTCCACGGAAACAGCCCTCACTAAAATAACTGACGACCTCCATGCTGCCAAAGACAGAGGTGATTACACCCTGCTCATATTACTCGACCTCTCTGCAGCATTTGATACTGTGGATCACCCTCTTCTCCTTCACATTTTCCATACTCTTGGTATTCGGAACAAAGCTCTATCCTGGATCTCATCCTACCTCTCCCATCGTACTTTCAGTGTCTCTTCTGCTAACACCTCCTCCTCCTCTATTGATCTCTCTGTGGGGGTACCCCAGGGCTCTGTCCTGGGACCTCTTCTCTTTTCTCTGTACACACTCTCTCTAGGTGACCTAATAACATCTTTTGGGTTTAAATTTCACCTCTATGCTGACGACACACAAATATACTTTTCAACACCTGACCTTACACCTGCTATACAGACCAAAGTTTCTGAATGTCTCTCTGCTATATCATCCTGGATGGCCCTCCGCCACCTTAAACTCAACATGGCTAAAACAGAGCTCCTCATACTTCCTCCCAAACCTGGCCCTACTACCTCCTTCCACATTACTGTTGGAACTACGATCATCCACCCAGTAGCCCAAGCATGCTGCCTAGGGGTCACACTCGACTCCTCTCTCACATTCGCCCCTCACATTCAAAACATTTCTAAAACTTGTCGCTTTTTCCTCCGCAATATAACAAAGATACGCCCTTTCCTCTGTTGTTTGACTGCTAAAACTCTGACTCTGAGTCCCTCATTCTCTCCTGTCTTGATTACTGTAACCTCCTGCTGTCCGGCCTTCCTGCCTCTCACCTGTCTCCCCTACAATCTATCCTAAATGCTGCTGCCAGAATCACTCTACTCTTTTCTAGATCTGTCTCAGCATCTCCCCTCATGAAATCCCTCTCCTGGCTCCCAATCAAATCCTGCATCTCACACTCCATTCTTCTCCTCCTCACTTTTAACGCTTTACATTCTTCTGCCCCTCCTTACATCTCAGCCCTAATTTCTCGCTATGCACCATCCCGACTCTTGCGTTCTGCTCAAGGATGTCTTCTTTCTACCCCCTTTTTATCTAAAGCCCTCTCCCGCCTTAAACCTTTTTCACTGACTGCCCCACACCTCTGGAATGCCCTTGCCCTCAGTACCCGACTAGCACCCTCTCTATCCACCTTTAAGACCCACCTTAAGACACACTTGCTTAAAGAAGCATACGAATAGCACTGTGAACATTCTGAACACATGATACATAAAGCTTGGCCCCCTGCAGACGCACTTACCAGAACTCCCTCCTACTGTCTCTGTACGTTCTCCCTACCTACCAATTAGATTGTAAGCTCCTCAGGGCAGGGACTCCTCTTCCTTAATGTTATGTTTGTCTAAAGCACTTATTCCCATGATCTGTTATTTATATTATCTGTTATTTATTCGATTACCACATGTATTACTACTGTGAAGAGCTATGTACATTAATGGCGCTATATAAATAAAGACATACAATAAACATATATATATATATATATATATATATATATGTAGAGGTATCAGTACCGTGTTAGCCGAGCTTCAATAATTAAAAAATAAATAGATGATACCGTTCTGTGGCTAACGAAATGCTTTTATTTGTGCGAGCTTTCGAGATACACTGATCTCTTCTTCCGGCGATGTTACAATGAATGAAGCAAGCAAAGGGAATACTTAAAAACAGTGTCTCTTGGAATGTTATCTGTGCTTGTCCTTCCCCCGGTGTGGATGAGATTTATGGCTAGAGGTGTTAAATGGTTTAACACCTCTAGCCATAAATCTCATCCACACCGGGGGAAGGACAAGCACAGATAACATTCCAAGAGACACTGTTTTTAAGTATTCCCTTTGCTTGCTTCATTTATTGTAACATCGCCGGAAGAAGAGATCAGTGTATCTCGAAAGCTTGCACAAATAAAAGCATTTCGTTAGCCACAGAACGGTATCATCTATTTATTTTTTGATTATATATATATATATATATATATATATATATATATATATATATATATATATATATATATATATATATATATATATATATATATATATATTTATATATAGAAGTCAAAAAATCACCCAAAAATCTACTCGCCAAACCAAAAAAATCTACTTGCCACTTAGCCCCGCCCCCAGCCTGCTCTTAGCCCCAACCCAGCCCACCCTTAGCCCCGCCCCCTGCCCAACCTTAGCCCCGCCCCCAGCCCTGCTTTTAAAAAAAGAAATTGAATAAATTCCTAGTAAGAACAACATTCGTTTTTGACATAACAGTTTATTTATTGTATTACATTTATACAGTGGCGACAAAGTTTATTCGAGCAAAAGCCGCCGGTTGACCGGGACTTACTCCGGCTGGTGCTGAGAATAGTCAGCGCGCCAGCCGCATCCAGCCGCGTCCCCTCCGTTCCCCCCCCCTCCAATCCGCGCGCAATTTATACACCTTCCCGACCCCCTAGCTGCTCCTGCTGTGCCCCTCTGCTTCCCCGCTCCCCCGCTTACCTCACTTCAAACCTTCAGGGGAGTCGGGGAAGCCGGGGAAGCCGGGCGCGCACGTGACTGTGACGTCACCGACGTCACGCGAACGAGCCGCTTCTCAACGCTTATCCACGCTGCCGCCACGCATCCTGCCGTGCGGTTTTTGCTCTAATAAACTTTGTCGGAGCAGTACTTGACTACAATTAGTTGTTACATAATTACGTGTGTGTGCGTATAAATGTCGGATTTTGAAAAAAAAGCCAGATGTGAATGACTAGTTTCCTGATGCCCTTAACCAGTGCCTGGATGCCCCCACTTCACAATATCTAAAGCAGCAATCCTGTCTGGGATCTTCCCTGATCTGCAGTCCCTCAATGTCCAGCTACCCTCATTCCCGCAATGTTATACAGTGGAGGGGAGGTGTTCCCTACTTGTTTTCTGGGTTAGGGGGGATTCCGATGTCTCCCATGTGAAGCTCGAGAGTTAGATCTGGAAGAAAGCAGTATAGGTTATTTCGGTGTAGGTATAGGGCAGTTAAGATATACAGGGTAAATAAGATATCCAGATCCAGAGTGTGAGAGTGTGGGTGCGACAGAGAGGAAAAATAGTGGGTGCGACAGAGAGGAGAGAGTGTGGGTGCGACAGAGAGGAGAGAGAGTGTGGGTGCGACAGAGAGGAGAGAGAGAGTGTGGGTGACAGAGAGAGAGGCGGAAAGAGAGGCAGACAGGGAGAGAGAGGCAGGGAGAGACAGACAGGAGGTGACAGGGAGCGACAGAGGGTGACGGGAGTGGGTGACGGAGTGGGTGGGTGACAGGGAGTGCGTGGGTGACTGGGTGGGTTGGTGACTGGGTGGGTGGATTCACTCATACACACACACTCAGACACACACACACACACTCACAGATAGACACACACACAGGAGACAAGGGATGTTGCACGAGTCAGGTACTGAGGGTTTGATCTCCCCGGGGGCCCCGCTGTTATTACATGCCAGGAGCTCTCTTCTCTCCCCTTGTCCTCCTCGGCAGCAGCACTTCCACCTTGGTCACAATAATGAGACGCGAGTGCCTCGCTTCCCCCCCGAGTGCCACGCTCCTGCCTCCCCGAGTGCCGCGCTCCCATGCCCCCCCCCCGCTCTCCACCCCCGAGTGCCACGCCCCCGTGCTCGCCCCCGAGTACCGCGCTATCAACACTCTGGCTGCCAGAGAGGCTGGGAGGAGGGACAGCACAGGTCAGAGAGGCAGGGGAGGAGGGAAAGCGCAGGTCAGAGAGGCTGTGGAGGAGGAAAAGCGCAGGTCAGAGAGGCAGGGGAGGAGGGAAGGCACTGCTCAGGGAGCCGGAGGCGGGGTAATTGCCTGCAGCAACATGAACCCGCCTCTGGCTTTGCCCCCCCTTCCTTCAGCGTGAGAGGGGGAAATTCAGCGCGAGCGGGGGAATTTAAACTGCAGCACGTGGGCTGCTTGGGCCAATCACCAAGGGGCAATTTCGAGTCGCCCCGGGAGCCTGGGTTTGTAGAACACTGTGTGTGTGTGTATATATATATATATATACAACAAATCTACAAAATGTAAACAAAAATCTGTGACATCCTCACAAGGGTGAAAAATTTTAATAGCAGAGAGCCATAGATATTGCAAGAATAAATGACCATCATTGGACATAGATGGTACTCTACTGAATTTCAAGGGATATCAAAAGAGCAAAAGTAAGATGGGAGGATGAATTCAGAATCTGTTGTTGCAACATGTACTGTATACAATAGTATCTGGAAGATCATTGCAGAGGCCTGTTTCCAGCAGTGGATCAATGAAGGATGAAGATGATGTATATCTATATCTATCTATATACTGTATCTATATATCTATCTATATATATATATATATGACGTATATCTATATACATGCATGCGCGCACATACGCATCGCATCTTCAGCACTTGTTGACCATTGCTGGATGCAGGACCCCACTGAGCTTTCAGGTACTGTACTGCTGTTGCAATCCTCTCTTCTCCACATTAGGCCAACAAAGGTTCTAATTTCACTTTCCCATCTTACATTTGGTTATCGTCTTGGTCTTTGGATATCCCTTGGAATCCAGTTGTCTAGCGATAGTAATTTCTTCTTGCAATGTGTCCGCCCCACTTCTATTTTAATGTATTTCTCTGTGAGGATGTCACAGACTTTTGTTTGCTTTCACACCCATTCATTCGAATGTATACTCTATAAACAGTGCTCGTCAAATCTGGTTGCCCGGTCACCCCAAACTACTGGATTTTGATCCCTGGCGATTCCTCCTGGCCACCCCTGCAACACACGCGGTTCTGTGCTGAAAAAAAAAATTATTAAAATTTTTAAAAATACCTGATTGGTGTGACACGACTTAGCGTGCTGCCAGGATTTTTTTTATTTTACATGCAGCAAAACTCTGAGCAGTGAAGCCCACCATTTCTTTTCAATCTAGCACAAAACAGGTAAGCAATGTCCCATGCCATCTCACATGCCTCATCCCATGTCTCTCATTCCTCACCCCTGGTCCCCCCTGGTCGCCCCTCGTCCCCCCTGGTCACCTCTGGTCCCCACAGCCTCCCTTGGCCCCCCCACAGCCTCCTCTGGTCACCCACCCTGTCTCACCCTGTGTCTGTCTCTCTCTCGCTCTCTCATTTTGATGTTAACGCTGCTGATGTAAACCATTAAAAAGGTTATCACGCAATTTTTTATAAAGCTTTATAAAAATTGATGAATTAAAGTTACCCTAGTTTAACTGTTTTAATAGTACCGACATAAGGCAATTTTCATTCAGTCCAGAACAGGAGGTAACACTTAAAGTGCAAGTACTATGCTTTAAAATGCATGGCAGGAAATTCCAGTGAGTAAGCAATGCATAATTAGACTCGGGCTTCTAAGCCACCCTGCTGATTCGGTTCCCCTGCGCCTGGAAAAAGGCCGTAGTTCAAAAGAATTAGCCAAGTAAAGTGTTAAGTGAGGAGGGGTAGATGCAAACACCTCCATCTTGCTTAGGCAGACAAAATGGCATCAGGTAAGAGATGCAGGTTCCATATGCTAAGTGACAAGTGAGGGTAGATATCATTTGTCACACATGCCCAGTTGCGATACTGAAGCTTTGTGTGAGGTTTCGCAGGACTGGCAAAACTCCAGAATAGGAGGGAATATTTCGTTCCCATGCAGAGGTTGGATGCAGAGCTTAGAGATAGGAATGTTAACCGTATAAGAAGCTGTGCAGCCCCTCAGGTAACAGTTCCATCTGAGATTCACCTAAGATCCATCTAAGATTCATCATGCGTTAAAGAGTTCCATCTAAGATCTTTCCTGTAACCAGATTTAACATTGTAACTAGTAAGTGTATTTTCATAGTATTTTGTAAATCAAGCAGTGTGTGTTCATTGTGTAAATAAATTACAATTTATTTTATCTTCTGCTATGCTCAGTCAAAGTATCCGGGAATTAAGGTGTTAAAAGCATTGGTCTCCCGTGTCAGTCCCCATACCCTGCGACCATATAGCAACTCTCAGGGAGAGAACACAGTAAATTCTTGCGGTACCTCTCGGTATGCAAACAGCTAGTGCTGTAGGTGAATCTCCCAATCTTTTCCCTCAGCTTCTATAAAGGCTTGCAGCATCTGCTTAAGGGTACCATTGAACCTATCACACAAACCGTTCGTCTGGGGGTGGTAAGAGGTCGTGCGCTGGTGCTTCACCCTGCAGGCATCCCAGGGACACTGTAACAATTCACTCATGAATTGTGACCCTTGATCGGTTAGAATCTCACTAGGGAAATCTACTCTAGTGAAGATAACTAACAATGCCTTAGCTACTGCCCTAACATCGATGGTGCAAGTGCTACAGCCTCAGGGTACCTGGTGGCAAAGTCCACCACTGTGAATATGTAACGCTTGCCAGACCAACTTGGGATCATGAGGGGTCTCACTATATCCATAGCTACCCTCTGGAAGGGTTCCCCAATTACTGGTAGTGGGTTCAGGAGTGCCTTAACATGATCACCCACCTTACCCACTCACTGGCAGGCATCACAGGTGCGGCAGAACTCTGCCACTGCCCCAGATGCCCCCGACCAGTAATAATGATGCAACAGCCGGGCTCTCATCCGAGTGACCCGCTGATGCCCAGATAGTGATATGGAGTTGGCTACCTGTAACAGTTGCTGCCTATACTCCCTCTGTACCACTAACTGTCTTCTACCTGTTCAAACCCTAGCTAGACCTGTAGAACCCTACTCTCTATACAAGAGCCCATGGTGCCATAAGAACCGATCTGACCCTCTGTCCGAGGCAGACTCGAATGCCCAGAGTCTCATGCCTGCCAAGCTGGGATCAGACCTCACTGCTTCCCTAAACTGGGTCCATAACCCTGGCCACCTTAGTCTCTAAGTCGGGGGCAAGGGGAACAAGTAAAGGGGAAGGTAAGCCAGCATACTGTTGCGACTCAGTCTGGCTTTCATGCCTGGTCTCCTCAGAGATCCCTGGAACTGTTGACCCCAAATTCAGTGGGATGGCGAAATCCTCAGGTGTACATCCTTTTCTCTGGCTCCTAGTAATCACTGCAACAGGAGTCAGCTCCACCATAAAAACACAAGTAACGTGCTTCAGCTAATTGAGGAGCACCTCAGTAACTAACCTGGGCAATACCCCACCTTCCTCATGCCATGTCCGGCACCCCCATCAATAAAGACACGGGCAACCTGAATGGACCGTGGTCCTCCATCTGGCATGGTCACCTGTATCCATGTGCCTGGAAGCAGATCCTCTGGCTGGACCATATCAGCTTGAACCAGAGTAACAGTGGCACCGGATTCGAGCAAGCCAGCTGCTTGGCGATCTCCGATGGTTGTTGGTTTGCAGCCCGACCGGCGCAATCTGATGTCCCTCCGTCTCTGCTGCTGTACCACAGGCTGTAGGTGCAGGATCCTTTGTCGGCGTCCCTCAGTGGACCGGCTGGATGGTTGTACCTGGCTCTTCTGTGTGTGCCCCTTGCATGTTGGCAACCGACTTTGTAGCTGGAGAGCTTTGCCCCTGATGGGGTCCACCGGACCTCGGATGGTCCGTACTCTCTGGCTTTATCTGACCAGTCTTATTGCATTGCTAACACCTCCTCTCGTGTTTGAACAATGCAGCTTCGGGTGCACTTTCATCTGCTCTTCCACTGAGGTGTACTTTTGACTCACTTGGTCGGAGTGGTCGTTTCAAAGGAAGCCCTTTTTTGCACATCAATGCCCGACTGGTGACAAATACATCTGCCATGTGTGAGGATGCGGGGGTCACGACAGCTGCAGCGTGACCTCCCCTCACCTCATGTCCCGGCCGCTACTGCGGGGCGCCCCCTTCGCCGGCCCCGTCCAGTTGCTATGGTTGGGGGACTCCCTCTTCGTCCCCGGCGGATGGTTGCTGAGCCGCAAGCGGCTTGAGCTATGGTGGCTGCCTCTGTAAACTGGTGCGCGCACTCTCCCGTTACAAAGCGCGCGTCAGAGTCCTTTAATTTATTCACTGCTCCTGCAGTGAGGCCCCGCCCCCAACACTCTCACAGAAGTCAATCATGCAAAAAGACTGCTCACCTGTATTCCTTTTTAGGCAACCTATCCAGGACAGCTCCATGGAGTCCTCCAGGTCTGCCCTCTCTTCCTATTCGCCAGCCTCACTATATTATGCCTGTCCTGCCATTTCCACATCGCTCGACATAGTCTCCACTTGCGGATGTCTACTCTGGCACTTTCTCTCTTTATTTACTCAGGGCACGACTGGGCTTGGCGGACGTCAACCTCTGACTCTCGATCCCTGCTTGGAAACAGACTTTCCGGAATTCTCCAATCCCTGACCTTGGCTAACAGCAATGACTACGGAACTTCTTTACCGGTACCGGCAAGTATTGCTAAAGCTAACACCACCTGGCCTGGCAACGCCTAAAATACCACACTCTGGACACGCTCCTTTTGTTGCGGGTGCGTGCTCATATAAGTCCCCACCTCAGGATAAGGGAAGGGTCTGGTCTGCGGGCACCACCGGCGTAACACCATGTTAGCAGCGTCCACATAGGTCTTTGGTTTACGGTCAAAGACCCACTCTCTCACGTCCGGTGGACACTGCTGCAAGAACTGTTCTATAAAAACCAAGTCAGAAAAGAGAGGTACTATGTGGCACCCAATCTGATTGGCTGTAGTAGACCATGTGACAGAGGTTGTAGGAGAAAGGATACAACGTCATCCAAAGGGAGTCACGTGGTCTACTTCAGCCAATCAGATTGGGGATATGGTTCCCATGATCTGATTGGCTCAAGTACCATGTGACAGAGGCCATCTTGCTTTTGATGATGTCCTGTTAAAGGGAAAGGAAGCACAGCCATTCTGATTGGCTGGCTTTATTTCCTTTACATGACGTCACCAAAATAAAAAAATCAGATGGTTTTCACTGCCCAATCAGGGCCGTGGGAGCCATGTGTTGGAAATGTGACGTCATATGCCTATAAAAGCCTATGATGCCTCATTTTAGAGCAAGAAGTCGTGGAGGACGGACCTCCTCCAGCAAGAAGAGGACGAGGGCATGCCGGAAGAAGATACAGATGAAGCAGAAGAGACAGATGAAGACCCCCAGAAGACTGACATTTGGATTACAAATGTAAGAAGAAGAAAAAGAAAGAAGATAAAGACTTGGGTTTTTATTTTTACCTTGTTCCTGTTGCGATGATTGGTTTGTTAGCATGCGAGTCCCTGGGATTCAGAGGGTGAGGTCATCTAAAGGTAAATAAAAATATTAAATGTATGTTATTTTTATTTTACAGGTTTTTGATTTTTTTTTATGTGATTGATTTTTTTATGCCCATTTATTGCCCCAGTGTTTATGTATGTCCCTATGGATATACAGACATACATACATACATACAGGAACAATTAATGGTTTTGGATTTTTAATTTTAATGGAATTTAATTATTTTGGATGCCCATTTCTTGCCCCTGTATTTATGTATGTCTCTATGGATACACATACATACATACAGGGACAACCAATGGTTGTTTTTGCAAATGCTTGTTTGGCTTGTTTTGATGTATTTTAAATGTAGTTTGCTTGTTTGTTTAGAAATGTTGTTGCAATGTAATTTTTATTTTTATTTAGTTAGATGTATTTTTTTGTGGTGTTTTAACGTTTATTTCAGGGGGGGCGGTGCTTTTTAATAGTGGATTCTTTTTGGGGGTTATATTTTGGCTAATGGTGGTTACTTTGAGCTTTCATTTATTGCATAATGGTTTGGTTTTGGTGTTTTAATAGTGAATTGTGTAATTTAATTTGCATTGGATTAATTGATTGTTGTTAATTTCTTTCTGTTTACTTCTTGATTTGTTTTTATTTTCTTATTGTTTGGATGGCATTGGACCTTGTTTGTAATTGTTTTTTTAGGTTTAGCATTGACTGCATAGTGTTAAATGATGCACAGATTATTTGCATAATGTACACACTGTGCCATTCAATTGTTTGATTGGATTTTGATATATATTTAATTGGCTATGTGTTGTATTTGATTTTGAGATGTGTTTTATTTTGATATGTGCTGTTTTTTATTTTGAGATGTGATGTTTTTATTTGGGCCTGTTTTTGTAATAGTTACCCATTTCTTTGTATATTGGTTAATCATGCCCATATGGGCATGATGAAGCCACTGTACAAGTGAAGGGTGTGGGTGATTGCCTGGGGAGGGTGGTTAGGCCTCCAGGGTGGGTATCGGGGCAATGTGGGTTAACCCCTTAATTACTTTCGTGATTATTAACCGCTAAGATGATTAAGGGGCTAGGGGACATTAGAATGTATTTTTGATATGTATTTTTCTGGCAACGGAGGACAGGAACTTGCAGTATCCTGACGAGAAAGCCCATCATATTGCAGGTGTAAATAGGAGGTAAGTTATTTTGCCCATTACTGTACTGTATGTATGTGTTGGTGTGGGGGGGGGGGTTGATTTATTTAAATGTAGGCCATGTTTTATTTTTTTACATACAGACGAGACAACGAGTATTCTAAAGCTTGCCTTAAACTAGCCTGGTTACATGCTGGGTGTAACCTGGCTAGTTTAAGGCATTTCTGCATTGACTAATGACCCATCGGATTAACAAAGCAGGGTTCCCTGGCAGTCCCATTCAGTTTGAATGGGACTGCCAGGGACCCCCGCTGTTAATCTGATGGGCCATTAGTCAATGCAGAAATGCCTTAAACTTGCCTTAAACTTGCCTTAAATTAGACCCAGTATATACCATGGTCTTTTTGGCTATTGCCACTGGTTTGTGTTAGAATAACCGTCGGCACTACAGTACAGGATTGGTACCGCAGAGCTGCGGGGACCCATGGAGACCAACTGAGGACCCCCGGATGCCCACGGGTATCACCCGAGGACCCGGTACCACCTGCGGACTACCACCTGAGTACTACCACCTGCAGACCCATGGGGAACAGCTGCTGTGGGGGCCCTGAGGACCGCAGGGACCACCCGAGAGCCTCAGACCCCCATGGAAACCACCCGAGGGCCCCCAGAACCCCATGGGAACCACACAAGGGTTCCCAGAAACCTGTAGGGACGACCCGGGGACACCCAGACACCACGGGACCACCCGTGGACACCATTGGGGCCCGTAGTGACCCACAGGGACCACCTGGAGACTCATGGCACCTAGCGGGGACCACCCAGAGACCCGTGGGTACACCCCAGGGTGCACTGTGGGGCCTGCAGACACCCGTCGGAACCATTGGGACCTCAGTTGGCCTGGGGTATTAAGCCTGTATGTAAAATAATAAATCATGTTTTTATGAGGGGGGGGGAGAAAGGGGGCACAGAGGGTGGGTGTATTATGTATTAATGTTAATTACATTTTGTAATGTTTATTGTTGTGGGGACTAGCAGGGGGTAGTGGGGCTGTTATGTGTTTTTATTGTGGGTAGCAAGGATGTGTGAAGGGGTATTGTCCCCAAGGGTGGTTGGTTAGACTTCCCGGGTGGGTAGTGGGGGAGGGTGTTTAGGCCTCCCGGGTTGGTAGTGGGGGAGGGTGGGTTAACCCCTTAATTACTCTACCGGTTACTAACCGCTAAGGTGATTAAGGGGTTAGGGGACATCAGATTGTCTCTTTTTATTGTTTTGTATTGTTTGCAGCAACGTGGGCATGGACGGTGATGAGAACGGCCTTAATCGTGGCAGCCTGACAAGGGTGAGTGCAAGATTTATTTACTTTATTTATGCTGTTTATTGTTTTTTAAATGGACAAATGCATTAATATCCATATGGATAATAGTAATTTTGCCCATTATCGTACTGTATGTTTGTCACGCTAACTCTGATTTGAATTGAACACGTCTTAGATATAATAAATATAGTTTATTCCTTAAAGAAGGTGAACACACAAGATTGCACAACTAACATACAAGAATGTAACACTTAGGGTTTGGGCAATGAAGCAATCTGGGTCTGGATTAGTGTCACGCTGCGCTCACCACAAACAGGACGGAAGACTGCGGGGCTGAGGTGGGGATAGAAAGACACCGACCCACAACCACGCAGTCCTGTCCGGAATGCGTAGTCCAAGTCGTACAGCGTCGTAGGGTTGGAGAGGTCAGGGTAGTCAGGGTACTTGCCGTATTCCAGGGTTGGAGAGTAGAGGATGGTAGATTTCCGTAGCCAAGGTCCAGGGAAATAGAAGGTAGAATGGTCGAGGGACGAAGCCGGGGTCAAAGCGCTGGAGAGTGTAGGAATCCAAAGAACAGCCAGGATCAGGACAGGAGTTTATGCTCAGCAAGGAATGACAGACTGGAGCAGGTATATAAGTGGGAAGGATCCAATTACCTTGCAGGGGTGTGATCCGGTCCTCCAATGGTGTCCGGGAGGCAATAATCCGAAAAAGCCTGCAGGTCAGGTTTTCCTGGTGATTACCTTGGTTGCCGAGCAACCCGCGCGCGTGCGCGATGCGCGTCGCGGAGCGCTGACGTCACGCGGGCGTGCGTCCAAGTTCCCTCCCTGTGGGAGGCACCGGCAGCTCCTTTCCAACCGTGCGTGTACCGCCCTGGCAGTGCGTGGGCGCATGGGTCCACCGTGTGATGCGTCAGCGGGGCGGTCTCTGACCGGAGTTGCGGCAGATGTGACAGTATCCCCCCCTTGAGGGGAGACCTCCGGGCGACCCAGGGATGGTTTATCAGGGTAAATAAATGATACGGTTGGCATGTACCTGACGATGAGGGATCCACTCTCTCTCTTCCGGGCCATAGCCTCTCCAGTGTACGAGATATTGCAATCCTCCTCTGGACATTCTAGAGTTGAGGATAGTCTGTACCTCGTATTCTTGTTGACCCTCTACCAGTATGGTTTTCGGAGGTTTAGGTTGTCCTTTGGAGGATGAGTCTTGTAGACATGGTTTTAGAAGGGAGGAGTGAAAGACGGAGGGAATTCTCATATTTTTTGGCAGTTCAAGCCGGTAGGCTACTGGGTTGATCCTTTTAGTGATGCGGAAAGGACCGATAAAGCGCGGTGCCAGTTTGGGTGAGGTTACCTTTAAACGAATGTTTTTGGTGGATAACCAGACCCTTTGTCCTACAGAGTACCCTGGGACCTCTCTTCGGTGACGGTCCGCTTGTCTCTTCTGTAGTTTACCAGCGTGCTGTAGTTTAAGATGGATTTTCTGCCATAAGTCTTGTAAGTGGAGGATCCTGTCCTCTGCGGCTGGGACTCCAGACTTCGAGATAAGAGAAGGGAGTGCAGAAGGATGGAAGCCATAGTTGACCATGAATGGTGACTGTTGGGATGATTCATTCCGAAAATTGTTATGGGAGAATTCTGCCCACGGGAGAAGTTCCGCCCAGTCGTCTTGAGTATCAGCAACAAAACACCTTAAAAATTGTTCCAGAGACTGATTGGTGCGTTCCGTTTGCCCATTGGTCTGGGGGTGATAGCCTGACGAAAAGTGTAGTGTGACGTCCAGACTCTTACAAAACGCCCTCCAGAACCGGGAGATGAATTGGGATCCTCTGTCAGATACTATGACCAGGGGGGTCCCATGTAACCTGAAGATCTCCCTGATGAAAACGTCGGACAACATCGGTGCGGTGGGTAGACCTTTCATACAGTAGGGATGAAGTGTGCCTGTTTTGAAAACCTGTCCACCACTACAAGTATGGTGTCCATGCCTCTAGATTTAGGCAACTCAACGATAAAGTCCATAGATATGTGTGTCCAAGGACGTTCCGGGATAGGTAATGGTTGAAGGAGACCGGCAGGTCTGTTGTGTGGTGTCTTGTTCCGTGCACAAGTAGAGCATGTAGCTACAAAAGCTTGTATGTCTCTCCGCATGTTGGGCCACCAGAACGTGCGTTCGATGAACTCAGTAGTTCTTTTGGTGCCACGATGACCAGCTGTCTTGGATGAATGCCCCCACTCCATGACTCTCCTCTGGTAAAGAAGGGGGGTGAACAAACGATCCTCTGGAACATTGAGTCCTGCTGGGATGTTGTTCTGAGCCTTGGTAATATCCGACAAGGCACTGAAAGTATTGGCTGCCACAATGCAAGTGGATGGAAGAATGGTCTCCTGCTGTTCCACCTTGTTATCTTCTACCAGGAACTGTCGAGACAAGGCGTCGGCTTTAAGGTTCTTAGACCCTGGGATATATGAAATAAGGAAATTGAAGCGCGTAAAGAATAAGGACCATCTTGCCTGGCGAGACCCGAGTCGCCGTGCTCCCTCAATGTATAGTAAGTTTTTATGGTCTGTTAATATCGTGACTGGCGTTTCCGTGCCCTCCAGTAAGTGTGTCCACTCCTCTAAGGCCAGTTTGATCGCGAGGAGCTCACGGTTACCCACGTCATAATTCCTTTGGGCGGAGGATTTTCTTTTAGAAAAGTACGCACAGGGGTGAAGTGGAGCTTGAGGGTACTTTCTCTGGGAGAGTATAGCACCTGCTCCTACATCGGATGCGTCAACCTCTAAGGAAAAGGGTAATGAAGGGTCTGGGTGTATTAAGATGGGTGCTGAGGCGAATGCCGTTTTTATCCTCTCGAAGGCCTGGAGAGCTTTGTCAGACCAATTTGTAGGGTCAGCTCCCTTCTGAGTGAGCGCCGTGATGGGTGCTACTACCGATGAGAATCCTTGAATGAACCTCCGGTAATAGTTGGCGAAGCCGAGGAACCTTTGGATAGCCTTGAGGGAGAGAGGACAGGGCCATTCGAGTACAACTTTGACCTTGGTAGCGTCCATAGCGAGACCGGTGTCCGATATGATGTAGCCGAGAAAGGAGGTAGATTTTTGGTGGAAATGGCATTTCTCGAGCTTAGCAAACAAGTGGTTCTCTCTTAAGCGCTGCAAGACTTGTTTGACGTGAGTAGTATGTTCCGGCATGGATCTGGAAAAAATTAGTATATCGTCCAGGTATACTATCACATGACGGTCCAGAAGGTCTCTAAAGATGTCATTGACAAAGTCTTGGAAGACAGAAGGGGCGTTACACAACCCAAACGGCATGACCCGGTACTCGTAATGCCCGTCGCGAGTGTTGAATGCTGTCTTCCATTCGTCTCCTTGTCTGATTCTAACCAGATTATAGGCGCCTCTGAGATCCAGTTTGGTAAAGATCCTAGCTCCTTGGAGTTTGTCAAATAATTCTGCTATCAATGGAAGGGGATAGCGGTTCTTTATGGTGAGTTTGTTGAGACCGCGATAGTCTATGCAGGGTCTGAGGGTTCCGTCCTTTTTTTTGACGAAAAGGTGATGAGGATTTTTGAATGAACCCCCTCTGGAGATTCTCCTGAATATATTGTCTCATAGCCTGGGTCTCAGGTATAGATAATGGGTATGATCCTCCTCTCGGGGGAATGGCACTGGGTAGAAGATCGATTGGGCAATCGTACGCACGATGTGGCGGAAGTTCCTCTGCCTGGCGTTTGTCAAATACATCGTGAAAATCTTCATATATCCCCGGCAGCTGTATCCTGTCAGGATCCGTGACCTCCAGACCTGCCACTGCCTTAGGAGCAGACATGCAATGTTCCAAGCAATTGGAACTCCAACGTAGAGGTGTGGACTCTGTCCAGTCAACGACTGGATTGTGGATCCGGAGCCACGGGAGTCCCAGAATAACGTCCGTGGAGGGAGTGTGGATAACATCCAGTGTTATGGTCTCGGAGTGGAAGTCACCAGTTGAGATCTTAAGGGGCACAGTTTGCAAGGAAATGAATGCGGGCTGCAAGGGTCGTCCGTCGATGGCTTCAAGGGCTACCGGTCGATCTTTGGGTACCAACGGTATCCTATTCTTGATAGCGAACTCTTGGTCCACGAAGTTTCCCCCTGACCCTGAATCCAGAAAGGCCCGTGTCTGTACTGTGAAGGTCTCACCGAATATGGAGATGGGTAGATAAATCCTAGTAGAGGGTTGAGGAGGGGGAAAGGTTGCAGTGCCCAGCGTGATCCTCCTTATACTCACTGGGCTTTGGCGTTTCCCGGTTTAAGCGGACAGTTGATCACCAGGTGGCCGTTATTGACGCAGTAGAGGCACAGCCCCGCTCGGTTTCTCCGTTGCCTCTCGATAGGCGAAAGACTAGTCCCTCCCAGCTGCATGGGTTCGTCTAGAACGGGAGTTGTGGAGAGTAGGGGACCTTGGTGGAAAAGGAGGACGATTGTATACCTCGAGGGTGTTTGTTTCTCTCCATCTTTCTCTCTTGGAGACGCTGATCCATACGGATGCACAGGTTTATCAGATCTTCCAGTCCAGCGGGGCGATCCAGAGATGCCAGTTCGTCCTTCAGACGTTTGTACAGGCCCTGCCAGAAGACTGCAGATAGGGCCTCATCGTTCCAGCCGGTCTCTGAAGCCACCGTCCGAAAATCCAGGGCATAGCGAGCCACAGTACGGTCTCCCTGAGAAATATTAAGCAGAGTATATGCGGCGGTAACCTTACGCCCTGGGGTGTCAAACACCCTTCTGAACTCGGCGATGAAGAGGGCGAGGTCTGAAGTCAGATCGGGACGTTGCTCCCAGATAGGAGATGCCCAGGCTAGAGCGGCGTCAGTCAGCAAGGAGAGTATGTACGCGACCTTTGATCGTGAAGAAGGGAAGTGAGAGGGGTGGGCAATATTCTAATCAGGAGCTCATTTCCCTAGCCCCTCCCAAAAGGCTAGGCGCCTCCAAGTCTGCCTTTTACAGGAAAGCCTTTGTCTCAAGGTGGGAAACACAACACTTTACACAAGTACCCATGTCCTGCTCTTCTTTGTTCTAGCATACACAAGCAGGGAGAGGGAGCCTTTGATCAGAGGGCTTAATGTAGACCACTTATCGCCCACTGAGCATTAACATACCATATGGCCTCCAGCTTTCCCGGGCTTAGAAATACCAGGGATGCAGAGTAACATTTTAATATTAAACATATACTAAAATAATCCGTTCTGTTGGTCTGAGCGAGCTGAAGTTTGCCAAGTCCTCATGCCGGAGGACCCTTGCCATAGTGGCCAAATATCAGCCTTCCACGACCCCCAGAACTGGAGATACAAAAACCAAGTTAAAATCCCCTATTAACTTTAATGCAGGATTCTCCACTATAAGCTAAAAGAAATCACTACATTTCACTCTTCCATTGAAATCAATGGCTCCGCCGCTATAGGCTTTTAATGGAGCAACTCCGCCATTGAAGTCAATGGGAAAATCTAATTTTTCACAGTTACCCACACTCCATCTGGTTGATCAGAGAGGGCTGGAAATTGCCATGCAGTCATGCCGGAGCAGTGACTACATTCTACCCAAATCCCAGCCCTCTGGTACTGACAGAACCGGAGATATGGGTTTTGACTTTACATACTTTCGGACTTAGCCGTTTCAAAGCCACGCGGCTTTCCTCCATTAGAATCAATATGGCCGGCGCTGCCATAGGATTCAATGGGACCTCCGCTACCATAGAAGTCAATGGGAAACACACACTTTTTTACAGTTAACCATTCTCTGTCCGGTTGAGGGGAGAGGGCTGGAAATTGCCATGTAGTCATGCCGGAGCAGTGACTACATCCTTGCCAAATCCCAGCCTTGCCAGATCCCCACGGAACCGGAGTTATGGGTTTTCAGTTTACACTGTTTTCCACTTAGTGCTTGAAAGCCACGCGGCTTTCTCCGCCATTACAGTCAATTGTGCGACCCTCGTAACGAGCGCGACCCTTTACCGGGGTCATTGATTGTCGGACCCGGTTGGGGTCGAGTGAGGGGGTTCCTAAGATCTAGGGGCAAAAATAATTTTATTCCGGGGTGCCCTAGAACCTAAGTTTCCCACGCCAATTGAACATGAACTTGACCAGGGATTGATCAAAACTCTTTTCAAGACAAAGTTTCCGCTTTTGCAGTCTGCAGTTTGGATGGCTGCCAACCCGTTCCTGGAGGTCTGAGTCGAGGAATCCCCATTGAAGTGTATTGCTCCACTGACTTTCAATGGGGAACCGCCGCTCCTCTTTTCGGGCACCACCTGCAGGTCTTCTACGATATCGGGCCCAAATCGCTGTAATCTCCATAGAGTTACATGGGGCTGTAATTGCGACCTATGGAGAGACTGCAAAATGGAGCCTGCAAAGGCGGGAAAGGGGACAAAGGGCCATAAACACAAAATTAACATTAACCCTTTCCCTCCTGACTGGATCCCAGTGTAAGTGTTGGTGCAGACACTGGAATGGGGAAAATACATATTCACAGGGGGATACACATTTGGTGCTGAAGCAGGGGCATAAACACAGTACTGGACATCATTCCAGTTAACCCCTCGCCTCCCAGGTGAGGGCAGGGGGTGGCCAAATGGGGTGTAACCCCTTTAATACTGGGCCAAACCCCCTCTCCCACGACAATGTGTTAGGTGTAGAGGGGGGCGTATTTATTTTAAAGTATTGTTTAATTTTTTGGGGCACACCATTGGTACTGCAGGCCCGCGGGGATCACCTGGGGACCCCTGTGGGGTATGGATGGTGTGGCTGAAAAAAGGTAAGCAATTTTTTTTTTCAAAGTCCAGCTCCTTTAGCGCCTGCCTTTAGCTGGCGTGTTTTTCCGGTGCATTTTTAAAGCACAATTCATTTAGCTCTGTTTAGAGAATCTCGTGGACTGGCAAAAATCGGCGCGTTTGCTTTTTTTTGCCTGATTGGGCGGGTTTTTCCCGCAAGCCAGAAAAAATGCATTTTAAGGCCGAGAAAGCTCTGTTATCACTGTCTAATGAATTGCGCAGCAGCCTGTATCAGCCTTGAGAAGCCATTTTGCGCTCTTAAAACGACTTATCACTGCTTAGTGCACAGCCCCTATGAGTCTCAGCAGCTGTCTCACAGCCGACTTGCCTCTATAATGACCGTGCTCACTGAAATCTTCAATATTGTTTAGATGCATACTGTACAGAGTAAAGTTCTATGTCTATATGCATTTTCATTATATAAAGTGCCTGTTTATATGTTGTTCTCAAGCGGACGTTGAATTCTCCACCAGGGGGATGATGTAGTAGGGTCCCCTACCTTGCCTCCGGTGCAGGGGACTGATCAACTCTTTAGCTGGCATTGCTCCACGTGATCAACATGAGTGGCAGCGGCCATCTTGGTATTTTAAGACTATTGTATTTTGGGATTACATTTCCCAGAAGCCTTTGGTGTGTCACATGGGCTGTTTTACCGAATCAGGAGCAAGCTACCATTAGAGAGACTCCTGATATCCTCCGCGGGGCCAGAAACACGAGGCAGTCTTGCAGGAGCTGGCAAAGAGGACGGACGCATCCAGGGAGTCAGTAAGCCGCTGGACTAGGCCAGACCTCTGCCCCAAGGCCCCAGTTAGGCCCCGATCCCCACATAGCAGAGTATTGTAGGGAAGGCTCCAGACAGGGACCCTCACATTAGACCTGTAGCAGCTCTGCTGCGCCAGTGGATGGATATCCAGGTGGCGGACTGCGGCCTTGGACAAGAGCTGTATAAGGATAAATAAGAGAGTTGTGTTGGAAGCCCTGTTGCATGGGACCTGATCAAGCACCTTCCTCTCAATATTCCCTGGTCTGGCCTGTGACCAGCAAGGTACCAAAGTGCACCTACACATCAAGGTGGGGAGGGGGGGGGAGGGTAGCACTACCTCACACTTGTGTGGGATTACTGGTGCGGACACCTGAGATTATTTGTGCCACGGCACCCTCAGTACTTTGGGGGACCACTCAGGGTTTGGGCTACTGCCTTGTACTATTATATTGTATTGTTGTGATCTACTTGTAACCCTGGTCCCCAGCAGCTCCTGGAGACCCCCCTCCCCTGGTGCAGCTCGATCGCGGGTACTGAACAACCCGACGGCTGCTTCCAAGGGTGGGGGCTGGAGCAGGGAGCAGCGCGGCTTCTCCTGCCTGCGAGCCGGTTGCCGGGGACGCGATCGGGCCGTTGCTAAGGCCGCGATCGCGTCTCTAAGGTCCCGGCGGCCGGTGAGGCAGGGCGCCGCCATTGAAGACAGCGTTGCGCATGCGCAGGGACGCGTAGGCGCAGGGAAAGCCCCAGAGCTAGGGATAGCTCGCGCGAGCATAGGGACAGCTCGGGGAGAAGAGAGAAAGCCCGGGAGAGCTTGCGCACGCGCAGTGCAGGGTAGGAAAAGCCCGCGAACCCCTAGCCTACCAGGGAAGGCTCTGAGATGGGACTACATATCCCAAGAGCCTTTGCACGCCCCATGTGATACCAGGGAGCCAATAGGGCTTAGGAAGGCCTGGAGGAAAGAGATACATTGTTTGGGCTGCAGCACGTTTGTCAGTTGGAGCAGAGGAGCTGAAGGGGAAGGAAGGATGCGGGGAGTGAGTGCAGCTCCTGCATCCTGATAGGTACCCTCACCCTCCAGGTAGGCCCCAACTCCCCACCAGGTTAGTGGGTAACTGATAAGGGACGGCCCTAGATAGGGAGGTCACCCTTAGTGTGTGTAAGGTGCAGGTTGGGCAGTGCCACAGCGGAGGGGGCTGTGGGCACTGGCAAATAGGCACAGTGTGCTAGTAGTGGATTGCTACGGGATCCAGGTGGCTGTGTGTGATTGCAGCTGTCTGTGTGTGTGTCGCTGCATGTGCTGGGCGCAGTGCGTGCAGTGTGTGTGAAGTGTGTGTGGATCCCTGCAGGCTGACAGTGTGAGCTGAGTGTTGGCTGCAGGTGCGTTAGGCTGTTAGGATTAGCAGTTACAGTTGAGACTGGGTAGCTAGGGGAAGGGGGGCAGGTTAATGTTCCACAGGCCCTAGGAGTTTTCCCCAAGCCATCCCAGGTTGCGGTTCCTCAGGGACAGGCCCTAGGTTAGGGTTGCTGTCACTCTAGAAGTAGTTAGGCAGAAAGCTGATAACGGCGGTTGCTGTTCCCATGCGGTTGGTGTTGCCGTGATCGGTTGCAGTTCCCGTGGAGCGGTGGGACCCTCGTTGGGGTCCACCGGCAGAATACCTGGAAAGGATCAGACGGACATCTGACCCCTTTAGAAGAGTGTTGCAGGCCCGAGCATCGGAGTGCTCGGAAGGTATCAATATTATATGTGCACCAACAGGCCTAGAGGTTTTAGTGACTGCGCAGTCACCCAGTGACTATCTCTGTAGGAGTACGGGACATTGGGTGGGGTTCTTGGGACACTGGGTGGGATCACCTGGTGTCGGGGAATCGTCCTGCGAGACGTCACCACGGGTAGTGTCTCCTCGTGAGAGGGACACAGGTTATGATGTTATGTAATGGATTATGATATTCTCTATGTTCGTAGTAAAGCCCTTAGTTATATATAATCACTGTGTGTGTAGTTTCTTATTGGGTTCCTATGTAGGGTCATTCTACACTTCCCTAGAATCCTACATAGGTGGAGGCGCTGTAAACGAAGATCTGTTCCAGAGGATTCACCCCAGGCTCTCATTAGCGGAGGCTCAGACCTCCTGTGAGCCTGCAGGTATACGCACCACACCGGTAACACCACATGTTCTACTCACCCACACTACATATGAGATTGGGTGGGGTGGAATACCCGTTACATACTGTTAAATCCTGTTATAGTAAATATGAGTTATATGATACATTAGTTGTGGTAGTATTATTGCTATAGTATTGGTTCATATGCGGAGCAAATCCCGACTACACTGGGATCCTCATGGGTGGAGGTGCTGCACTAAGAGAGAGAGAGAGAGCTCACACCCGGCTCCCAGAAGCAGAGGCTCAGGCCTCCTGTGAGCATACAGGTATTAGCAGCATGTGTAATCGCCCGCGGTTTCCCATAGGCGTAGGAAAAGGGGGTTACACTGGAAACATACATGTTCGGTACTACCTATAATTCTTTACTGGACAGGGTCCAAATACCGGTCAGTCCTGTTCAATACTGGACACCTGGCAACCCTTATAGTGAGGCTCCTTTATCATCTATGAATATAGATACTAAAAGCTGAGTCCGACTATAAGTAAAACAAGCTACACTAAAGAGACTTGACATCTCTGTACAGATGTACTAACAGCATTTTGTAATCATATATGTGAAATTACCTTGAAAAAAACAATATGCTAAATAAAATATGTAATCAATGTCACATTTAAGTTTTCCAAAGTAACCGAACCTGCAGTCTAAAATCATTATTATTATCATTATTGTTATCCTTTATTTAACATGTGCCAGCAAGCCTGAATTGCAATATGGAGTTAATATATAATCATTGAGTCATACTATACTTATCTCTAATTTTAAGTTATTTATAATAAAATGTATGCGTAATTTCTGACTAACCAAGGAAAGAATGTAGTACAATGCAGAGCTCCAGTGACTTAAACAGTTATGAAGTAATCTGGGAAAATTACAGTGGTAGCCATTTCCAAAAGTACCAATAGTTTTAAAATATATATTTTCCCCCCACAAGTACCATTTTTTTCTCCTATGTAGTGCTCACATTGTGCATATCACTGTGCACAGAATTTTGCAGTCACAATAAGTCCCTGCCCTGAAGAACTTACAATCTAATTTTGCGCAGGGGGAGTTAGTTCTCATTGTGGCCCTAAACAAGACATGGACAGTAAAGGTTGGTAAAAGAGAACATTGGCAATATCATAGTTTAAAGACATATTTAATTATTGAGCTACTCACTAAAGCCATATTATCAGCAGTAAAGCAATGATATTGAGACGTTTGCTGTGGCGATTTTATTTACATATCTTATGGACCAAATGAGTAATTAACGCCAAATCACTTATTCACATACTGTTCACCAAACTCTAACACCTGTCCATATGTGGCTACTGGCAAAAAAATATTGCCACTTTTATGAACTACCCTTTCTGGATAGAAAAGGTAAATAAGCACATACACACCATATTATATCTATATATACGTATACATCTCTATCTGTCGTTATTGTTTTAGTGACAGTTAGTAGCTCATTATTAGTTATTTCTAGTTGTAAAAGAGCTGCTGACACTCTGTCTAATTCTAATTCTGTTGGCCTTTCTTCTAATTTATGTTGATATGCTTCTGTAGGAAACTGGAAAGGTATAGAGATGGGAGGCTCTTGACTTAAGGATAGGATGAGTAATATATTTTGGTTCAATCTGAGAGATATGGAGACATGGTACAATAACAGACCAATTATTTTTTTTTAACAGGAAAAATCTAGTTTAACAGAAGGCATCAGAAGTGAACTCTAAAAAAAGACTATTGAAAATCTTAACATTGATAAGGGGTGGTGGCCTATATGCATGACTAATATGATGCAAATCACATAGTAATTAATATTGTATACATTTGATTATTTTGAAATATGTATTTGCAACCGTCTGTTCATCCTGCTGTTACCCTGTGATTTTCGTGCAGTAATAAAGTTCTAAACTGAGAACAAACCTATTTGGAGATTGATCTTTTGGAAACCAACACAAAGACGGGTTGACCGGTCTGGTTTAGAAACCAAAACCATTGGGATGCACAACTTACAATGGGACACCTAAACTATGGCCCAAGTGAAGCATGCCCTTTTTCAGACACTTTGTTGCTCTAATGGAGCATATAAATATGTGATCGGGCATTAACATCTGGCTCTGTAATGATGGCATGTTTTATGATTTTTTTTTGGCCAGGGAACTCAAAGAATATATTTCCATACTCTTGGATAAGCTGTTGGAGGTGTTCGTTCTGGTAAAATATCAAATGGTCACCTAAAGGTACCTCTATTAAATTCCCTGTTGAGCGAGGTGGCATTATCTCATGCCCCAGATTATCTTCCTCATTTATGGAGTGGATATAGCAGTTCTCAGCCTTCCTCCAGAGTTTAAGCAGATTCATGTGTTATATCTGCCCCTTTTGGCTATCTGGCTCAGCTATTACATAATTGACTTTCCTAGTTTTCCTTAGAATTTCAAAGGGACCTTACCACTTGGCCAACAGTTTGCTTTCCGAGATAGGAAGGAGGAGCATAATATTGTCTCCATGCTGATATTCATGCCTGTTATAAACGTGTTTCTGGGTTTACTGACAGTTTTTGAAGTGAAACTTATTTGTTGGCACCTACCTGAATTCTCATAGGACTAAAATTACTTTATGGAGACAAAAATGCATCACGATCAGGCGCGTGCACGATGGCATGTGCATGAGGGGATGCGCGTGCCTCCTCTGGCTCAAAATTCACATAGCACTCACAGTCGTTCATGCAGACGAAAATGCAATCAGGAAAGCAAACAATACTTTTAGAAGTAAACCTGCCACAGTACCAGTACTTTTATATCCAAATCTGCCACAGTACCAGTACTTTTACAAGCAAACCTGCCACAGTACCAGTAATTTTACAAGCAAACCACCCACAGTACAGTACTTTTATAAGCAAACCTGCAAACAAAACTGTGGTGAATATCATCGACTTCATCCATTTGATTCTGCTACTGTACTCTATTCAAGGTGCAGCCTTATTGAAGAAAGATTATCATAAAATACATATCATTTTATGCGGCGACTTTAACATAAACTTCGACTCTGAAGAAGCACTTCTGCTCATAACATGCATGCAAGAAATATTCAATTTAACGCTCATCACCAATCCAGCCATTCCAACTACAAGTTCAGGTTCGACCATTGATGCAGTCTTTCAACGTCATTTAGATACTTTACAATCCAAAGTATATGTATCTTACTTTAGTTATTATAAGTCAATTGTATCATGTATTCCAACTGATACTATGGAAATTTCTGCAGAAAAATAAAATAAATTATACTCTCAAAAGTCTTTAATTCAATCAAAAACATCAAAATCAAAATACAATTTCAGTGACAAAACACAAAGAAGTTTCACTTAGAACGTGCGTGCTCGGCACACACCCTGTCTTTTTTTTAAATTGGCGCTGGCAAACTTCCCAAATATATCGAGATGCACCCTCTTGTCTAAGACATACTAATACCCATTGTTAGAGGGGACATCTGTTTGAATGTACCCTTTGGATACATTCAATGATAACTACATAATCATATTTTACCAACGAGCCCTATAGCACTGGGGTTTGGCCTAAACCAGAGTCAACCATTCCACAGAGTTCCTGATTTATGGTAAATATGAACCCCAATTGGGTCTGCATTAACCCTTTCATGGAATAAATCAATGGTTTGAGTAAAGGGACAGTCTACTTAGGCAGAGAGAGGTCCCGGGAACATGCTATACAGTAGGTACCTTTTCCTCCAGGGTAAAGCCCCTAATTCAGCAGTGTCTATCCTTTTCACCCCTTAGCAAAACTTATATTTTTTTCCTCCAGGGCTTCTAACCATGTTTTACTCTCTATAGCTCTTTGTGAAAAGGCTGCAGTCTAATAACCTGAGCTGTCGTCTAAATACCTGAGCTGCCCGGCAGCTTTGCTCCGATTCCTCAACAGTTCAGTGGAGGGGAAAAGCTGCATTGGCTGACAAGTACAGGCATGTTGTTACCCTGTAATCGTGAACCAATTATGACACTTCTGTCACAGAGATATCGATCTTATGCGTCATAGGTTGCGCTAATATCTTAAAACCAAATAGGGACTCAAATGTAATAAATTCAAATATAAATTGAGAAACAGTGACTGCGCCGCAGAGGTTGGGATGCTAAGGGTTCACATTGGGGCATTACATAAATACAAATACAAATAGAAAAGTGCAATGTAGTCCCTGTGCACTTTCCAAGTGTTTGCACAAATGTATTAAGAAATGAGTATTGCGGCCAAGAGTCTGTGTGAATGTTGTTTCTTTTTCTGCTTTCTTTCACATAACTTTTTGCACCTTCTTTAAACGTGACACAAAAAATGCTGTGATAACTGAAAAACCGTTTGTCACAAAAAAAACATTCTGTGACTTCATGGGCACATTGTAGTTGCTAATAAATTGTGATGCTTGTGCTCTCCACACAAGCGCAGGGAAGGGGAAGGACCCGGTAGCGAGGTGGGGAGGCCGCAGGGGAGACGAAGGGAGTGAGTTGCCGCGCAGCTGGGGATCGACGCACATCGTCACGTGACCGCGACGCGCGCAGGAGAATGTGCGATGTGTCCGGAGGTGCGGTGCCTGGCTCAGAGACACGAGTGATCCAGCTGCATGTGCGCGCATGCTCTGACAGCAGAGCGGGAGTGCGCGCGTACTCAGGCACCAACCCGGGGGTTGAGGGAAGCCACATGTGAGAAGCAGGGGAGGTAGTATCCAAAGCACAAGGTCACTATAGTGGAGTGCATCCTGGAGGACGTCCAGCCTCCTTAAGGACAGAGTGCCAGTAGATCACAATAGTGGAGTGCATCCTGGAGGACGTCCAGCCTCCTTATAGGCATAGTGCCAATAACTGAAGAGTGCAGCAAAACTAAATATAAACATAAGGGTTCTTAGTCTAATCCATTGGCCAAGGAATTATAAGCCTGCCACCACGTCAAGGTGAACCCTACTAAGCAGGTACCTACACTACCCGACGGTAAACTAACCTCAGTAGTAATTGAGTGACTGTCCCAGTCTTCCGGAATCCACAGGAGATGAGTAAAGATCCCAAGGAGGTCCAGGCAGGAGCAGCATACAATGGTAGGACTTGCAGGAACCCAGACAGGTAGCCACTGAGTGCTATTTAAAGGAAGCAGCAGCTGTAAGCAATGAGAAAGTCAGAGAGAGGCTTACTTCCTGTCAGGAGGAGGAGGGCAGGATTTGCCAGGAAGCAAGATGGCGTCGTTTGCTTCGGAATTCTTAAAGACACAGGATCTTGACTCGCAGCTAGAGGGCGGCGATCAGAAGTAAACAGGTAAGGAAGGAACACGCCGCAGGGGGCGTGTTCTGCACATCGTTACATAAATATGAGTTTTTGATGGTTTCTTAATTCTTTGTGGGTCAGAACTCTCCAAAAGTTTTGTGAGTGCAGCAATGTTTTACACATCTCTACATATACACACAAGCACTACACAATTACAATGCATCAAGGACCATATTTACCAAGAAGTGCTGCTACATAAGACATGTTCTTTCCTAGAAGACACAAATACAGATCCACTCAAGTGAATGGGCCAAGAAACCTTACATAACTGTCCCTAAACACTGAATTTACGTTTTTCAAATAACTCGTATAAATGTTTTTTTTTTTTTGTGTAGCTATTTCTGCTATGTGTCTTAAGTTGAAATATGTGATTTTGTTTCACTGAAGTTTGCAAACTAGGAAAAATGGCCTGATTCTATTTGGCAAATAAAGATATTTGAAGACATTTGCATGACCAGAGCCATGTGATCTGATATATACAGTACTGCCATTTTTGCACGCTTCTGACAAAAGATTCAAGCTGAAGGAGTACAGTAAATTGTGAACAAAAAGTATAGGCTGGGGGAATGCAGAAGGACAGTTTGAGCGTTGTTATTTTAGTCCGACACATGGTTGTCTTTTATACTATATGATTACTCTAGCATTTGCCACAACCAAATAATAAGTAAAAATATCCTTCCAATTCAAAAGAAGATTAATGGAAAAGATAACACCAACTTGAATCAAGAGAAGAGTCTTGACGTTTCAGGCATGCCACTCTTTATCAAGATATTCTTGATATAAAGAGACTCTCTGTGCATGTGTTAGGCTGTGGCCAGGGTGAATGAGAACGTGCTGGTGCCCGAGCTCGGCGCTCATTTTGCTTGGGGGATTTGTGTCCTGCTAGTTGCGCAAGGAGGGTGGCGTGTTGGGGGGCGTGGCCATGACATCACGGAGCTGGTTCGCTCTCATTGGGCGAACCGCTCACGTGACACGCCAGCGAGCGGCAAATCAAATTGATTTGTCTCGCCAAGCAGCTGAGCGCCGTTCACTCACGGGCATGCACGTGCTCACACTGGACAAACACATTGTAGCAATATGTTTGCTCGCAATGAATGTGAGCGCCCGCTCATGGTCACCGTGGCCGAAGCCTTAGTAAGATTTTTTTCCCTACTTTAAATTATTTTGTATGACTGTACTTTGTATTTCACGTATTGTGCAATTATCTTTTATCTTTTAGGTTGGTTTTGTACATTTAACTTTGTTTTAAATATTTTTGAATTGTACACAAGTTGTATTAGCCATTTCCTCTTCTTTTGGATTGGGATATGTTCCCTTTTTAATTGGGTATTGCATTTGTTAGCAGCCTACTGTAGCTGGAAGGATTGCTGCACTAATATTTTCTGAATATATTCGTACTCTGTTATCCTACAGCAATGCTGAGTGAACTCTAAGCTACTATTTTATTGGTGGTTACTCTAGCAATTTATAATCAACAAACCGTTGAAAATGTTTGAGTTTTAACCTGACATTTACATCTTCTTTGGCTAGCAGTCACCCAAAACAAATATTAATATAAGTATTTCTCCCCATGCAATTTGGTTCACAAAACAATAGCTACATATTTCAGAGCGAGTTTGACAACACATTGTGTGTGCATGATCTTATCTACTTTTATAGAAAAGGAAGCATATCTCATTCTACAGGGAAGGTAAACAATACTTACACACACATAAAAACTCGATGTGTTGAAGTATTGCTGCACTGTATTAACACAATACCGTCAGGAAGGAATGTATTTTCCCCCATTATATTTGTTGACATTAGAAAAGAGGCGCCTGAAAGGGAATATAATAACTATATACAAATATATTCTGGAACACTAAAATGAGCTTTCAAAAGAACTATTCATCCCACGGGCAGAACAAACGACACGGGTTCAACCCTTAAGGTTGGAGTTGAGGAGCTTTCCCCAGCAACAAAGGAAAAGTTTTTTTACAGTAAGGGCAGTTAAAATGTGGAATTCAGAGGCGCATGCACGAAGGACACGGGTATGGCAGCATACGTATCTAGCTCCGTGCCGCGCATACTATAGAACACTTTAAAAACACCCGAAAATTAAAAATTTTGCTACACAAAACTCAGGCATCCTAAATAAACATCCCAGGATGGCCCCGAAAAAAACAGGCTCCCAAAAAAAACCAAAATCAGCGGATGTCAGGGCTTATTTCTGAGGAGCTGGCACGATTGGGGCTTAGAGGAAATGGCGCCGTCCTCGAATCCAGACACTGATACCGAACTAGAAGGAGAGGAGGAAGGCCCCAGCAATCAAGCGTTACTGCCTGTTAGGAGATGTGACTTTGAAAGACTGTACAACAATTTAAAGTCACTCCTGCAGGCAGAAATCAAGGAGGTAAAGAGGGACGTTGTGAAACTGGGCTCAAGAACAGACGACTTGGAGAAGAAGATGGATCAAACAATAAAAGTGGTTAAAAAAACCGACAAGAAAACTGGGGACCTACTGTACAGGACGCCCTAGCCCTTGATCGGTGCCACAGAGCCCTCCGTTCGCGCCCAGTGCAGAATGAGCAGCCGCGCGACATCATAATAAGACTGCACTTCTTCACCACCAAAGAAGCTATACTGCAGCAAACACGGCCCCTACTATGGACTATGAGGGTAATAAAATGCTCGTTTTTCAAGACCTCTCCCCGGCCACGCTACTCAGACGCCGCAACCTGTTCCCCATAATGAAGGTCCTACGCGACCAAAATGTGCGCTATAGATGGACCTTCCCGTTCGGGTTGCTGGTGGCGAGGAACGGGAGGGCCATCACAATGAGAGATCCCACTGAGGGGCCGGAGTTCCTGGCAAAGTTAGGCCTGAGGGAGGCTCCCACACAAGTGGTGGAGGAGGCAGAAGCGTTGGAGCCGGAATGGAGCGGAGGGAACGGCTCGCCTAAAGCCAAAGGGAAAAAGCGCTGACAAGGCACTGCTTAAAACTTGCAAGGGCACACGGTTGCACTCTGAAGAAGTTACACCGGTTGGTGTGTAGTTTTGTTCTCTTTGTTGCCTAAAACTGTCTGCCAGTTGTGCCAGGATGCCCTCCAAATAAAAGTTTTGGGCCACTCACACTTTTGCTGCATACAGAACTGCCCGTTAAATGAGCCCCCAAACGTGTTGTGGAAGACCTCCAACTAAATGCTGCAGTGTCAAAGGAGGAAAAAACAGAAAAAAGAAACAAAAAGGGGAAATAAAAAAAGAAACCCCTGCAAAAATAAGAAGATGATGTCTTACCTTCAAGCATAGGAAGATGGCGGCGGTGCTGGAGAGCGGAGAGAGCCAGCGTGAGGCGCAGATCAAGGAAGGACCCCAAGGGCGGGAAGAGAGAGCGCGCGCCCCATCCTCCTCGTGGCAGAGTGGCATCCAAAATGGCGGCCTGAAACAGGAAGCCGGATGTCATCATCAGGCGGAGCCGAGAGGGAAGACTCCATCTTGGAGGAGGCAGCCGGGACAAGATCGACAGTCGATGACATCATCAGGAGGGGACACAAAGCGCCGGAAAACACCAGAGGGACAGCGCCGATCCCTCAGAGCACGAGCGAGGTGAAGGGTCGTCGCCGGAACAAGAGAGGAGAGGGGCGAGAGGAGAAGGGGGGAGATAGAAAGAAGGGAGAGTGAGAAGAGGGAAGAAGCGTTGGAAGCAAGCGGTAGCAGAGGCCAGGTGTACAGCTGAGATAGCTTGATAGGGCGACCACAGGTGAGGGGAAGAGGTAGTAACCGAGGGTAGGGGGAGGTAGTCGAAGGTGGGGAGAGGTGACTGAGAGAAGAAGGAGAGGATAAGGGGAAGGTGAGAGAGCCGGATATGGGAAACGTGAGAGGTAGAGCAAGTTAAACAGAAGGGGGAAGTAGGTTAAAGGAAGGCAGAGGACAGCGATGGAGGGGGAGGAAGGGAAGGATAGAAAGGGAGGGTGAGGGACGGAGTAGAAAGACGGGGCGACAGGGGAGGACGGAGGAGGCTGAAAACGAGAGGAAGTCATTGAAGGTAGGGGGAAGTGAAAGAGGGCGGTGGATGATATGGACAAGAGGAGGTCTACGATCAGGAGGATAAGCTAAGAAGGCGGTAAAGCAGAGTTAGAAGGAAGCGATAAAAGTGATAAAGAGGGATATGGAGGGATAGGCATGACAAGAGGCCGAGCCAAGGGACGGTCCAAGGGCAGCTGAGACGGACAATGGGAAGTAGTGGGGGAGAGAGGAAGCGACCACCACGAGGCGGGCACAGGGGGGCAGACGGTGGAGTAGGAGGGACAGGGCAATTCTCGGTCAGATAACATCAACTAAGGCAACAGCAGGCTGACAGGCAGGCGGGTCTGCAGACAGTTGCAATCCTAAGTTATGGGTTTGAATTCGTTTATACGAAAGGGTGTATATAGAGCGCGGAAACGGGTTGGAGCCGAGTGGACTACCCCGGAGTCGGCATGTGTCTCAAATGGGCCGGGAAGGGGGAGGGGCCCCCAGAACCGGATGAAGTCCTTTGGGGAATGGGTTGGGGGTGCGGACGGGGATTCGCTAGAGCCTTCATCCCAAAGGCAATGGACTTGGCTATGGGACAGGGACGTCCTAGAGCTGATGACACAGTATATTTTGTTTACATGTATTCATATTGTTTTTCCCTTGTTGTCTCCCCTGGTGTTCTTTCCTTCTGTATCACTTTCCCCCACCACATGCCCTCTACCCCTGGCGGTGCAAAAGTGGAAGGCGACAACAATATGAGAGATGCAGAGAGCGGGATCTCTACGCCGGCCGGAGGAATCAGAATGGCCCAGAAGGACACCGACGGAATCAGGTTACGATTAAAGCACAATGAATAACGAGGTCCGGTGTATTTCTCACAACGTCAAGGGTTTTAATAGTCCTGCGAAGCGCAAGTTAGCCCTCAGGGATTACAAAAGAGATAAAGCTGACTTTCTCTTTCTCCAGGAGACCCACTTTTCCAGAGATAGCTATCCAAAATTTATTGATAAGGACTTCCAAGCAGTACACTTAGCATCCGCTCAGGTGAAAAAAAGGGGAGTTGCTATAGCCATCCACAACAGGATAGCTTTTACGGTAGAGAAAAAGGTGGCTGACAGAGAGGGCAGGTTTCTGATTTTAGTGGGATCAATCCAGGGGAAGCCTCTCACACTGGCATCAGTATATGCTCCTTGTGAAACATCAGCAGACTTCTTTTCCCTTTTCTTCCGGAAATTACACAAGGAAGCCAAGTGAAATATGATTGTAGCGGTGGACCTTAACAGGACAATGAACCCCAAAATGGACCGGTGCACGGCATCTAGTCTCCCCCCTAAGCTTGATGTTCAACAAATCATCCACGGGCTAAGAGATTGCCAATTGGTAGATATCTGGCGGGAGCAGCACCCACAGAGCAGAGACTACACCTTCTTCTCCCACCCACACAACCGATACAGCCGGCTAGACTACTTCCTAGTATCCAATAGACTGGTCCCAGTGGTCTCCCATACGGGGATCCACGATATTTCGTGGTCGGACCACGCACCCATAGAGCTGCGGTGCACACTAAATTTACTAGACAGACCGGGAGCAAACTGGAGATTAAACGAATTGTTACTAAAAATCCCAAACATTCAGAAAGAAATAGGAGGGAGGATCGTGGAATTCTTCTCTGAGAACGTGGGGAGTGTCTCATCACACACCACACTGTGGGAGGCCCATAAGGCTACCCTCAGAGGTTCTCTCATGTGCCTAGCAGCTAGGCGCAGGAGAGAACAGGAGAGTCAGATAAAAATCTTACAGGAAAAGTTGACGGTCCCAAAAAAGAGGCACACAAAATAGCCAAAGATGATGACACCCTGAGAGTACTCTTAGATACCAAACAGCAGTTGAATGTCAGATTGGCCTCCCAGGCAGAGAAGGAAATGAGCTGGTCTAGGCGCAGGTACTTTGAGAAGGCGAACAAGCCGGACACCCTGTTAGCTAATCGACTTCGAAACAAAATTCCTAATTACCATATACAAGCCATCCACACGCGAGGGGGAGAGCTTACTTCTAATCCTAGGCGGATCGTGGCAGAATTCAAAAACTACTACGAGACGCTCTTATGATGGAGGTAAGGTCATACACAATCAAAAAACGAGGGACAATCTTAGGGAATTCTTAAGGGATGCCAAACTACCGACGTTGAGCCGGGAGGAGAGGGAAGCGTTACAGACAGACTTCTCTTTAGAAGAGTTAACGGAAGTTGTAAAGTCACTTAAGCCTGCCAAGGCGCCCGGCCCAGATGGCTTCTCCAACCTATACTATAAAAAATATCTGAAAATTCTAGCCCAACATCTATTAAAACTATTTAATTCGGTCTTGCATGGGGCCTCGTTTCCAGCCCAGATGCTTCAGGCGTCCATCTCCCTGATCCATAAATCTGGTAAGGACCCGGCAGACTGTAAGAGCTACCGGCGCATCTCGTTGATTAACACGGATGTTAAAATTTTCTCCAAACTATTAGCCAATAGAGTGGGTATCGTCCTTCCCAGATTAATTCATCCAGACCAGGTAGGGTTCATTGGAGGAAGGCAAGCGGCAGACAATACCAGACGAAAAATAGATGTGGTTGATCTGGCAAAAAACCGGAATATTCCGTCGATGGTATTGAGTCTGGACGCGGAAAAAGCCTTTGACAGGATCGATTGGCCCTATTTGAGGGGGACGCTGGAGGCATTTGGCTTTGAGGGACGTCTCTTGGAGGCACATCTAAGAAACAACCCGGATATTACGGGAATAGCTGTAAAGGGGCAGTCACACAAAGTGGTGCTCTACACGGATGATGCGATCCTGACATTATCAAATCCCCTTACCTCCCTGCCCAATGCCTTCTAAATCTTGGAGACCTTCAAACAAATATCAGGGTTCAAAATTAATCAGGCCAAATCAGAAGCCCTCAACATAAATTTACCTAAACCAGTAGAAAAACTAATTGGACTAAATTTCAATTTCAAATGGCAACCCTCTATGATTAAATACCTAGGGGTATATATCACAAAGGAGTACAAGGCTTTATATAAAGCAAATTATCCCAGGTTGTTCCGGACTTTGCGAGAGGATCTCCGGAGCTGGGCGGAGTGTAGCATCTCGTGGATAGGTCGTATTCATAGCGTGAAAATGAATCTCCTGCCACGGGTGCTGTACCTTTTCCAGGCCCTCCCGATCCCCCTAATAAAAGACGACATCCTCGCGCTACAGTCCTTAATAACAAAGTTTATCTGGAATAAAAAAGGCCCGCGAATTAAAAAAGCAATCTTGAGGAGGCCGACCTCGAAAGGAGGGTTGGGGGTGCCATGCTTGTTCGCCTACTACGAGGCAGCCCAGCTGAGCCAGATTGTACAGTGGCACACAGATCCGAGCCTTCGGAGGTGGGTAGCATTAGAAAAAGAATGCTGCGCACCGGTAGAAATTCAGACTCTAATCTGGTTGCCCAAAAAATGTCAGCCCGCTTTGCGGACACCGCTGCAGACCATGGTCAGTTCCTTGAAAACCTGGGACGCAGTTAAATTCAAATGTCTTCTCACATCCCCGAATTCTCTGATGACTCCCATATGGGGGAACCCAAACTTTGCTCCCGGTATGGATAGCTCTAATTTCTCAAAGTGGATTCAAGCTGGGTATCTCCGTCTAAACGATCTGGAGGATAGGCAATATATTAAAACCTTTGATCATATCAAAGAGGAGCAGGATATTCCTAACGCCGAATTCTTTAGATTCCTCCAGATCAGGGCTTTTTATAACGAAGCCCCAATTCGGCCTCGGAGAAATTTTTTTGAGCAGCTTTGTCCAAGAGACATGGACACAAGGGGACTAACCTCTAGAATGTACAGGTAAGTAGTCTGCCCAGAGACGGACGACCAACCCAGACTTAGTTACATGAGACAGTGGGAAGCAGACCTGGGGGAGACGTTAGAAGACGATGACTGGGATAGGATCCTGCAGGTAGCTGCTAAAAGCTCTATCTGTACCACATTAAAGGAGAACGCATATAAAGTCCTGATGCGGTGGTATTATACGCCCACTAAATTATCTAAATTTGTCAAAGGCTACTCTCCGCTCTGCCCCAAACAGTGCGGAGACAGAGCGGACTTATGCCACATGCTGTGGTCTTGCACGAAGGTGGCCCCAATTTGGGTGGAAATTAGAGATTGGCTTCAACGACTGCTAGAAGTGGAGATCCCCCTGGACACCTGGCTGTTTCTATTGGGCAGACGAGTCGAGGGGCTATCGAACGCCACACATAAATTGATTACACATTTGGCAACTGCCACCAGGTGCGAGATTGCAGCACTATGGAAGCAACCAGATATTCCAATTATCCCCAAGATCAGGAACAGAATTTGGTTTGTTTGCCGGATGGAACAGTTGACAAGTCTGGTTAACGACACCGGTTCAAATTTTCTAAAAGTCTGGGCGCCTTAGCTGGCACAGACGGACATCCCGGGAATAGATAATACCACAATTTTGCAATGATAATTAGTAAATGTGTTCTCCGGTGAAGAAACTGATCTATGACCGTATAGTGACAGGGGGCTTGGAGGGTAGGCGGGAACCCCGCTAACATAGGGCGCCCCAAGAAATAGGGAATTAGAGATTGAGCGAAAGGAGAAAAGCGGTCCTTGGATTCTAGGAGAGAGGTCCACATACATATAAGCGCACAGAGATTCCGAGGAGGAGTCCACTCGCCTGGACGGTGAGGAGCCAGAGAGCCGGCACCCCCCTCTATCGAAGATACAGATCCCTCCACGCACCTCCCCGCCCCCCCCCCTTTCCCTCCCTCCCGCCCTGCTTACCCTTTAGTCATGTCCCCCTGTTTGTCTTGTGAGTCTGGTGTGTCAAGTTTTTGGTTGATTGTAAAAAAAAAAAAAGGGGTGATGTCACTGAAGCTAATGGATGGTGTTACCATGTATGTTTTATTTCACCCAATAAAATCAAAGTTATAAAAAAAAATGTGGAATTCATTACTCATGGAGACTGTGATGGCAGATACAATCGATATCTTCCAAAAAAGTTTGGACATCTTTTTATAAAGGTATACATGGATATACTAAATATGTAAACATGGGAAGGATGTTGATCCAGGGAGAAATCTTAAGTCAGGGAGGACATTCTTTTCTCCCCTTATGAGACAACATTGGATAATGGTAAAAAGGTTTTAGGAATCAGCAACACCAAATTCTAATAGATAGAGTGAATATGCATGGTGTGTGGAAACTTAAGGGACCCCTAAGTCCATCACAATGAACACTCGGAGAAATAAAAAATGAGATAAACATGATTTTTAGTGATGTAGGGCATAGGGGTGCACGGCATGAGAAAAGAGGGCTGATAGGGTTCTGTGGAAGGATCTGATGGGTTGTTTTAGAGGAGGGATGTGACTGTTGGCAAGATATTGGGCTAACAGCTGTGTCGGTTGGTTAGAAAACACACTTGGTGAGAAACAGTATGTTCTGCATCTTGACTTTGGAGCTAACCACCTTTAAACATAAAAATAACAGCCTTCAGAAGATCTTACCTTAGTTTAGTCATGGCTAGTTCGTTACAAGATCCGTTAGGTAAGCTTTGTTGCCAGATGATAGTCAGAGATGACAGTTGGCTGAAGGACAGAATGTTGGAACTGCTGGGTGACTCTGGGGTGTGACGATCCATTGGTGGGGCATTTCAGGGCCTACTGCAGGAAAGGGAGTTTGGTTGAGCAGCACCCAGAGAGAATGAGTCTAAGCAGTGGAGGCAGGAGAGGCCCAAAATGGAGGTTGACAGATGGAGCAGAGTGATTGTGCATGGAGAAGATGAGAGCAGATGACACCCATGTGGGTTCAAGAGAAAGGGCCTTGGGTTGGGGGCAAGATTATTTAGGGGGGGGCGCAGGCGCCTGGCAGCGATTTTGCCAGGAACAGAGAGAAAAGCAGTTGGTAGCTGCAATTTCTCTTGCAGCCATAAGGTGGCACTGTGCTACACAGCTCATGCAGCACCTCGTTTGCCTTGCTGCATGCAGCGTGATAAGGTGTGTGTGTGTGCGTGTGTGAGAAAGAGAGACATGAGAGGTGAGAGGGGGGGTTGAAAGAGAGAGACACGGAGAGGGGGGGTGAAAGAGAGAGACATGGAGAGGGGTGTGAAAGAGAGACACATAGGGAGGGGGGTGAGAGACAGATGGAGAGAGGGTGAAAGAGAGACATATGGAGATGTCACATCCGTTCTCCCCCAAGCCTCTGTCACATGGTCTACTAGAGCCAATCAGAGATAGGATGGAGTTCCACGCTCTGATTGGCTACGGTACCATGTGAGACCGACCATGTTTCTTTTAATGACATCATCTTAAAGGCAATTGAAGCAAAGCCATTCTGATTGGCTGTGCTTTCATTGCCTTTAAATGACGTCATCATGTTTTTTTTCATCGGCCAAATCACATGTTTTTCACGGCCCAATCAGGACCGTGGGAAACATTTGACCAAAATGTGACGTCATAGGCCTATAAAAGCCAATGTCGCCTCATTTTGAAGCTAGTCGCCGAGAAGGAAACATCTCCCCTCCTAAGAAGAGAAGAAGGGCGTGGCCTAAGAAGACGGAAGAAGCCGGAAGAAGATGGAAGAAGATGGAAGAAGATGGAAGAAGACCCCAAGAAGACACAGAAGTGGATTTGTTATTGTCTTTTATTTTATGGCTTACTTGTGGATTGGTTCCTGTGCTTCTGGGTCGCTTGGATTTCAGAGAGTGGACATCTAATGGTGAGTAAACAAAAGAAAAGTTTATTATTTTTACTTTTACAGGTTTTTATGATTTTTCATTCATGTCTTTTATTTTTTCAGTCCCATTTAATGCCCGTTAATGTATCTATGTATATAATACATTCACGGACACTGAATGGGTGTATTGTATGTGAATTTTGTATGTAAATGCTTTGTATTTTATGCTGTATTATTGCCCCTGTATGTTATGTTTATCTATCTGTATGGATAGACATACAGGGATAATAATTGTTGGTTTTGCTCATGTTTAGGTTCTTTTCATGTATGGATAATGTATGTAGCATCTTTATTTTGTCATTGTTGTGAATAATGTAATTTGTATTTAGCTAAAGGCTTCTTTATGGTAGTAAGATTAGAATGATGGTGGTTACTTTAAATTAGAATTGTTTTGGCAATGGTTTGGCTTTAGCAATTGAATAGGGAATTGTATAATTGATTTGTATTGTATTTTAATTGTTTGAGGAAATGGATTAACTGATTGATGCTAATTGTATTGAAGTTGGTTTCTTTCTAATTGATTTTCATGATGGCATTGGTGGTTAGGGGACATTGTTCATAGTGTATTTTATTGTTACATATATTTTGCATAGTGTTATATGATGTACAGATTATTTTGTATTGTATTGTATGTCTTTATTTATATAGCGCCATTAATGTACATAGCGCTTCACAGTAGTAATACATGTGGTAATCAAATAAATAACAGATAATATAAATAACAGATCATGGGAATAAGTGCTTTAGACATAAAAGTAACATTTCGGAAGAGGAGTCCCTGCCCCGAGGAGCTTACAGTCTAATTGGTAGGTAGAACGTACAGAGACAGTAGGAGGGAGTTCTGGTAAGTGCGTCTGCAGGGGGCCAAGCTTTATGTATCGTGTTCAGAATATCCACAGTGCTATTCATATGCTTCTTTAAGCAAGTGTGTCTTAAGGTGGGTCTTAAAGGTGGATAGAGAGGGTGCTAGTCGGGTACTGAGGGGAAGGGCATTCCAGAGGTGTGGGGCAGAAAGTGAGAAAGGTTTAAGGCGGGAGAGGGCTTTAGATACAAAGGGGGTAGAAAGAAGACATCCTTGAGAAGAACGCAAGAGTCTGGATGGTGCATAACGAGAAATTAGGGATGAGATGTAAGAAGGGGCAGAAGAATGTAAAGCTTTAAAAGTGAGGAGAAGAATGGAATGTGAGATGCGGGATTTGATCGGAAGCCAGGAGAGGGATTTCATGAGGGGAGATGCTGAGACAGATCTAGGAAAGAGTAGAGTGATTCTGGCAGCAGCGTCTAGGATAGATTGTAGGGGAGACAGGTGAGAGGCAAGAAGGCCGACAGCAGGAGGTTACAGTAATCAAGACGGGAGAGAATGAGGGCCTGAGTCAGAGTTTTAGCAGTCGAGCAACAGAGGAAAGGGCATATCTTTGTTATATTGCGGAGGAAAAAGCGACAAGTTTTAGAAATGTTTTGAATGTGAGGGGCGAATGTGAGAGAGTAGTCGAGTGTGACCCCTAGGCAGCGTGCTTGGGCTACTGGGTGAATGATTGTAGTTCCAACAGTACTGTGGAAGGAGGTAGTAGGGCCAGGTTTGGGAGGAAGTATGAGGAGCTCTGTTTTAGCCATGTTGAGTTTAAGGCGGCGGAGGGCCATCCAGGATGATGTAGCAGAGAGACATTCAGAAACTTTGGTTTGTACAGCAGGTGTAAGGACAGGTTTTGAAAAGTATATTTGTGTGTCGTCGGCATAGAGGTGATAATTAAACCCAAAAGATGTTATTAGGTCACCTAGAGAGAGTGTGTACAGAGAAAAGAGAAGAGGTCCCAGGACAGAGCCCTGGGGTACCCCCACAGAGAGATCAATAGAGGAGGAGGAGGTGTTAGAAGAAGAGACACTGAAAGTACGATGGGAGAGGTAGGATGAGATCCAGGATAGAGCTTTGTTCCGAATACCTAGAGTATGGAGAATGTGGAGGAGAAGAGGGTGGTACACTGTGTCAAATGCTGCAGAGAGGTCGAGTAATATGAGCAGAGTGTAATGACCTCTGTCTTTGGCAGCATGGAGGTCGTCAGTTATTTTAGTGAGGCTGTTTCGGTGGAGTGAGCAGAGCGGAAGCCAGATTGACAGGTCGATAGTTAGAAAGACAGGTAGGGTCAAGCTTGCTGTTCTTGAGTAATGGTATGACTGTTGCATGTTTGAAGGAGGATGGAAAGGTTCCAGAGCAGAGGGAGGAGTTAAAGATGTGTGTGAGCGTAGGGATTATAGTAGGAGCTAGAGGTTTTAGGAGATGGGAGGGAATGGGGTCAAGAGGGCAAGTGGTAGAGGGAGAGGAGGCGATCAACAGCGACACATCCTCCTCTGAGACAGTGGAAAAAGAGTCAAGGAAGGCAGGAGGAGAGTTAGGAAGAGGTGTAGGATGGGAGGAAGAAACAGAGGGGATGTTCTGCCGTATGGATTCCACCTTTTCCTTAAAATAGTCAGCAAAGTCCTGAGCGGAGATGGAGGAAGGAGAGGCAGCTGAGGGTGGTTTGAGTAGAGTATCAAAGACAGAGAACAGTCGGCGTGGGTTAGACTTGTGCATGTTGATTAGTGCAGAAAAATAGGCTTGTTTAGCTTGCGAGAGGGCAGGGTTGAAACAGGATAGCATAAATTTGTAGTGAAGGAAGTCTGCGAGAGTGTGAGACTTCCTCCAGAGGTGTTCAGAGGAACGAGTGAAGGAACGCAGCATGCGCGTGTGGGAATTTAGCCAGGGTCTAGGGTTAGAAGGGCGAGTGCGGCAGAGAGAAAGCGGGGCATGTAGATCAAGAGACGAGGACAAGGCAGAGTTGTAGTTTCTGACCAGGTTGTCAGGGTCTGTAGCAGAGCTGAGAGAGGAGAGGGTGGAGCTTAAAGTGGACTCAAAGTCAGGTAAGTGAATAGAGCGCAGGTTTCTGCAGAACCGGGGGGTAGATGGAGGTGGAGAAGGGGAGAAGCGAGATAGAGAGAATGAGATGAGGTGATGGTCAGAGAGAGGAAAAGGGGAAATGGAGAAATCAGAGAGAGAGAAGTTTTTTAGTGAAAACCAGGTCTAAGTAGTGGCCATCCTTGTGGGTGCTGGCTGCAGTCCACTGTTGAAGGCCAAAAGAAGAGGTTAGAGAAAGAAAGCGGGAAGCCCAAGGGAGAGAGGGGTCAATTGAAGTCCCCAAGGAGAAGAACAGTGGAGTCTGAGGAGAGAAAGAAAGAGAGCCAGGATTCAAAGTGAGAGAGAAAGGCAGAAGGGGAATGAGTAGAGGTAGGTGGGCGATAGATGACCGCCACATGGACCGGGAGAGGAGAGAAGATCTGGGCAGTGTGAGCCTCAAAGGAGGGAAAAGCAAGAGAGGGGGGAATAGGAAGGGTTCGGTAACGGCAGAGAGAGGAGAGCAGGAGCCCCACGCCTCCACCCCTGCCATCAGGGCGCGGAGTGTGGGAGAAGGAAAGGCCACCATAGGAGAGGGCAGCTTCCAGAGCAGAGTCAGACTGAGTGAGCCAGGTCTCAGTTATAGCAAAGAGAAGCAGGGAGTGAGAGAGAAAGAAGTCATGCACAGAGAGGAACTTATTAGAAAGAGAGCGTGCGTTCCAAAGGGCACAGGAGAAAGGGAGAGAGGAGGGAGGGTGGCAGGGGATGGGTATGAGGTTGGAGGGGTTGACACCAGAAGGAGTAGAATTTGCATGTGGGAGGCGAGGACGAGAGCATACAGAAATAAGGCAGGGACCAGGATTGGGAGAGATATCCCCAGAAGCAAGGAGGAGAAGCATGGATAGAAAGAGGATGTGTGAGGATGATTTGTAGGGGTGTGTTTTAGTGTAGGGGATATAGCTGTGTGGTGTCAGAGGACGCAGGTAAGAAAGGAGTTCATGTGAGCTGAGAAGTGGGGAAGGAAGGAGAGATGGAGATATATGAATAGAGTTAGAGACATACTGAGGCTGGTAAAAGGAAGTGCATAATTTGAGAAGAAGTGAAGTCACAGCAAATATAAATGGTAAAGGCAGCATTACAGCAGTAATGATGCAGTCTGGTATAGATGATTTCCTCCTTTCCAGCGTAGTTCACATGCAGGAATCAGGGCCAGGTGGGGTGTCCACTTCTTCTTCACTTCTTTTGAACTTCCTTTTAAACTTCAGTTGTTCCTTTGCATCATGAACACACTCTATGCAATTGTGTGACATTTCATAGACATTTGCTTAGCTGCAGTTTTTTTTTTTTTTTATATTTGCAATGGCTGCTGTATTTATTTTAACATGCAATGTGGTGGTTTTAAGATTAAAAATTCATGTTTTGATTTGTGGATGTTTTATGTGTTTCATAATGGGCAAATAATATATTATCCATATCTGTATAATAGTTATTTTGCACATTATTGTACTGTATGTGTTGGGGGGGCTGGGGAGGGTGTATTGGCCCCAAGGGTATGTGGGTAGGCCTCCCTTGTGGGTAGTGGGTGAGGGTGGTTAGGCCTCACGGGGTGGGGGGTTAGTGGGGGATGGTATGTAGGCCTCCCGAGTGGTGGGTGAGGGTGGGTTAACCCCTTAATGACTGTAGCGGTTAATAACCGCTATGGTGATTAAGGGGTTAGGGGACATTACAGTGGCTATTGTAATTGTTGTGCATATTTTGCAGCACCGTAGGGGCATGGGCAGAATGAAGATGAGGATGAAGACGGCCTTCATCGTGGGTGCCTGTTAAACGTAAGTGTTAAATGTTTTGACTGTATTTATTGTAATTTATATGTATTTAAAATGGGCAAATGCATTATTATCCATATGTGGATAATAGTAATTTTGCCCATTACAGTACTGTACGTGTTAGTGGGCGGGGGGGATGTGTGTTGTTTATTGGGGGCATTTGTCCCCAATAAACATGCTAATGTGCCTTAACCCCTTCATTGCCTTAGCGACTATCCGCTAAGGTAATGAAGCTGCATTAATGTATTTTTATTAATAGTGTGCGGGAGCAGGGGGTCCCCTGAGCTGAACCGCATTGATTTCTGCCTCAGAGACCCCCTGCTTCCCGAGTTACAGGCCCCGGTTTGGGGCATCGGTGCCAGTGCGGACGCCATCTTTATAGAGCCCATGTCGCGTCTTGGACGCTATAAAGATGGCGGCGGCACTGGCACCGATGCCCCATACCGGGGCCTGTAACTCGGGAAGCAGGGGGTCTCTGAAGCAGAAATCAATGCGGTTCAGCTCAGGGGACCCCCTGCTCCCGCACACTATTATTTAAAATACATTAAAGCAGCGTCATTACCATAGCGGATAGCCGCTACGGTAATGAATTATTGTTTATTGTTATGTATGTTTTAATACCAGTGTAATGTGCAGGGGGTCTCCTGAGCTGAACCGCATTGGTTTCAGGAGCCTACTTCAGGAGATATAGGCCCCTTTATGGGGTGCCGGTATCCCCTGCAGAATGTAAATAACTCGGTCACGTGACGCGGGAGCTTTAAACTGCAGGGGATACTGGCACCCCATAACGGGGCCTGTAAATCCTGAAGTAGGGGGTCCTCGGACCTGAAACCAATGCGGTTCAACTCCGGATACCCCCTGCTCATGTACACTATAAATAAAATGTATTTATTTAGTGTACGATCGCCAGTAATAGCCTTGCATGGAGATAGCAAATCTCCATGCAAATGTAACATGCGGCTTTTTTTCCCATCTCGTAGCGTACGTGAACTTTAAGTGCGATAGCAGAGGGAAAAAAGCCGCAAGCACGATATGCCAGTTTTAGGCACGTCCGATAGGAAATGGGCTGAGGGCCTTAGTGAATAGCGCCGCCGGCTTCATTTTTTATCGGACGTGCTAATTTTTTTCAGCACAGCGCGAAAGCTCGGAGCTTAGTGCATAGCCCCCTCTGAAACCACCTTCTTACGTTTATCCCTTCTGTATATAAGACGCTGCATTAGTATATTTATCTTGTGGCAGCTACGCTATATACATTACATCATATAAAGTACCCTATATCTGTTGCTCCTCCCCAGATTGAACTATGTACCAACCATTGAGCTATGGCTACCCCTTCAGGGTGATTTCACAATACAAAAACAAAAATAAAAAACGGGCGCTTCTCAAACTAAGTGAATATTAAATAATTAAATAATTATACAATATACGTGAGAGTGATGTTCAATTAATAATGAATACACAAATTGTGTTTAGTGACCTTCACCAATATGTGAAAAAATAAGAATATTAATGTGCAATACAATAATAAAAAACAAAAAAAAACAAAAACAAAACAAAAACCAGCTCTACACCCTTTAGGCGGACTGTCCAGGTCCAGATGGTTCTTGTGCAGGTTTTCAAATTTGAGCGGAGCGCTGTGTGACTCGTGAATATGAAAAAGAAAATAAATATAATAGTGCAGATGGTACAACAATGATGGTCTGAATATAAATGTTCTCTGTAATAGTTGTACTCACAGATTACAATATCAAATATAGGCTATCAGAGACCCTTCTCTCTCTGATGGGAGCCCTTTAATGGATACCCCTCAGAGTGGTGTCTTGATACAGGAAGCTTGTAGTGTAGATAGTAAATTATTCTCCCAGGGGTATGTGGAAGTAAAAGAGAGAGTGCACAATAGAGTAGTATAGTCTAAATTGTATTAGCAGCAATTGATTAATATATGTATAATACACTCACATTTTGAAATACAATAATGTTCGAGGGAGAGGACAGCTGTGGTTGGAGAACGCCGGTTTCTCCAGGAGCGGCGGAGCCCTTCCGCATACGTCACGGATACCCTCGTCACGTCCTGTGTCGTCTTGGGTCAGGGCGGAAGAGGCTGCCTAGTGTGTCCGTCTCCTTATGGTTTGCCAGCAGTTGTCTCCAATGATCTCCTCAGCTCAATCACCTCCCGCAGCGGATCGATTCTACGCGTTTCGCTGTGGCTTCTTCAGGAATCGAATTGGTTAACCCCATAGGTCCTCCCTTATATATATAGTCCATCATCAATTTACAGAGGGCTAATCAGGGGGTCCTATCAGCTGATTGCAATTTAATGTCTGATTTACATATCGTGGATAATAACAATATAAGAAATTCATATTCTCTAATACAATTAATACAATTCTATTACAACAAATAAAACAGTTTTATTTTAATTAATTCATAATATATTAAAAATATTTAAAACAAAGACTGATGTAAAAACGAGTATATAAAGGAATATATAAAAAATGTATTAAAAACGACGCAAGGAGTGACGGAGTTCTAAATAGGATGAGGAAGATAGACAAAATTAGATGCAAATACATTCTAAAATATTAAAGCAATTTAAATATCATATTCTTTTAAAAGAGTTGTGTTAAGAACTTTGATTTTAAAATTACCATAATAGAAACACCATATTGTAGTAAAAATGCACAATATATAAGAACAATATTTCTAAGAACAGTAATATTATTAAGAACATGTATTCAAACCATTATATTAAGAAGGCACCAATGTCTATATCGACATTTAGACCCTTTGGACTGAGGGTCTGTAGCTTATGAATCCAAAAGCTTTCCCTTTTTGCTAATGTATTTAATCTATTGCCCCCCCTCCAATGTACTGGGACATATTCAATGCCTTTAAAAGTTACAAAATTGGGATTGGATTGATGACACATATGAAAATGTTTGGAGACATTGTGTGTTAAAATGCCATTCTTAATATTTAAAAGATGCTCTAAAATCCGTACTTTTAGAGGCCTTGAGGTACGTCCTATGTATTGGAGACCGCAAGGACACTCTAGAAGGTAGATGACAAAATCTGTTTTACAATTGATGTACCCCTCAATTTTAAAAGTTTCACCAGTGGTGTTGGATTTAAAATTGAATTTGTCCTTATGTTTATGTGTGCATGCTTTGCATGCATAACAACCAAAAAACCTTTTGGTTTATCCAGCCATGTACTAGTCTCTTCATTTTTCTTCTTTAAAAAGGTGGTCGGTGCTAACTTACTCTTAAGATTTGGAGCTTTTTTTTTTTTAACGGGGCCTGTATCTCCTGAAGTAGGGGGTCCTCGGACCTGAAACCAATGCGGTTCAACTCCGGATACCCCCTGCTCATGTACACTATAAATAAAATGTATTTATTTAGTGTACGATCGCCAGTAATAGCCTTGCATGGAGATAGCAAATCTCCATGCAAATGTAACGTGCGGCTTTTTTTCCCATCTCGTAGCGTACGTGAACTTTAAGTGCGATAGCAGAGGGAAAAAAGCCGCAAGCACGATATGCCAGTTTTAGGCACGTCCGATAGGAAATGGGCTGAGGGCCTTAGTGAATAGCGCCGCCGGCTTCATTTTTTATCGGACGTGCTAATTTTTTTCAGCACAGCGCGAAAGCTCGGAGCTTAGTGCATAGCCCCCTCTGAAACCACCTTCTTACGTTTATCCCTTCTGTATATAAGACGCTGCATTAGTATATTTATCTTGTGGCAGCTACGCTATATACATTACATCATATAAAGTACCCTATATCTGTTGCTCCTCCCCAGATTGAACTATGTACCAACCATTGAGCTATGGCTACCCCTTCAGGGTGATTTCACAATAGTATGGACATTATTTCTCTGTCTTTCAGTTTTAAGTTTATTATTATCCTCCATCCATGTTATTGGTATCCATTTTGGTAATTATTCTCAATATATTATCCTTTCTATTATATTTTATCATATTCTAACAACAGTCTGTCTTTTAATGACATGTATTTGACACCAGGGGTCACAATTCCTTTACAAAGGCATACTAACAAAAACAAATATTGCGATTGGAGTAGGGTTTCTATGACAACCCTGCATGTTATATTAAGCTAGTCCCGCCCTGTGTGTCAATCATCCGCCCCTGACGAAGCTCCGTTTCTGGAAGGAAACGCGTAGGGCGTAATGACGCAGTGACGTCTTCACTGAGGAGGGTCTGGAAACTGTGTGTCGCTGGCAACTTGTTACTCGTGTGGTAGCTACATTGTGAATGTATTTGCATTGGATACTGAGGGATTTCTCCCCTGTTAGGCACCGCTGTGTGCATATATGAGATCATAATGTTCATTTGCTTGCTGGGTCATACCATGTTACGTTGCTGATAGACTAATACACAGCTGTGTACAATTTCTGTGATTATATTAGCAGTCAACTTTATCTCGGCTATATCAGCAGTTGGATAATGAGGGATTTTTCCTTTGTTAGGCACTGCTGTGTGCATATGTGAAATTGCAGTATATATCTGTCTGCTAGTCCATATAGTGTTATGCTTGCCGATAGAATAATACACAGCTGTGCACAATTTTTGTGCTCATAGTAGCAGTTAATTTCTTTCTTGCTACCTTAGCAGTTTTCATGACAGGCTGTGTGCCCTATCAATGCATTTTAGAGAAAAGGTGACTGCCAATAACCTTTTATTGTTGCTGCTAAAGCATTGATACTGGTCTCCAATCTTTTCCTGTACATTATGAGTATTCCAATTGTTATACCTTTCCTACAAGAAAGAAAAAAGTGAGAAGCGCAGACAATGGGGGTTGTGATTAAACTAGAATTCTTAATTAAATAAACTAGTCCTAGGAAAACCCCTCTAGGACAACAATGTGAAATCAATACATAAATAGTAATTTAAAAGTAGTGCTGATGGAATGGATAAGCGGTACCAGTTTATCAGTCTCCAGGGGATTGAAAACGGGAATTACCCGATAGACAGTCTTGGTCCTTTGGATAGTGCACTGCCCGGGCAGGTAATGGTGAAGAGGGGTACCCCAGGGTTGAGACAGTGTTGGAATAGCTCACCCTTTAAATACTGCAGATCCTTGGCGGTCCTGCTGTCCCTCAATTCACGGAAACTTCTCCGGTACACACAGCATGGATGTGCTGTTACTCGCGATACCACGCAGCCCTCCGGGTGTCCGGGTCTGATGTCACTTCCGGCTGTGACGCACAGACCCTTCCCGGTAGTCTCTGGGCTCCGTCCTTCAGCGCTCCACCTCCTGATGGTACAGTGACCACACAGACAGCGCAGCAAGTGGTATTAACCGCTTCCTTCAAACGCACTGTTTAGCCAGCAAACACTCTATTTGCTCCTCCTCCTACGCGTTTCACCAAAAGGCTTCGTCAGGGATAACATCACACCATGCACCTTCATACTTTATAGCCCGGTTAATTACATTCGTTTGAATACCCAATTAGTGGCTCATTGTCTAAAACATAAATTTAGATAAATACCACTCTTGGAACACAATGGTGCAAACATTATATGTGGCTGGTTCATGTCACAAAAAGAAAAAGAAAAACAAAGAAACACACACAAAGAGATTATACAAAGTAATTAATAACTTTAAAATGCATATTGGTATAATTAAAATATGGATTTGGTTAAATTGATATTAAAATTGATATTACACAAACAATAATACAATAAAATGAATTGAATACATTCCTTATTGGTTCAAATGATAACAATCAATGTTAAATACTATAAAACAATGATAAAAAGTGTTTATTATTCTTATTAAAAGTTATTTTTGTTGTTATTATATATAATAGATTTGTTGTTAGTTTTATAAATATATTAACTGAATATCTATAACACATCAACAATTCAAAATAAATACCTTATTGGCTAAATAAACAAATGGTTGATACATAAAGCATAATCATATATTCATTAATTGAAGTGCATCATTCTGAGATATTTGTAAATATAGTCTATTTTGCTTAAAGCTACTTCATTGGAGGTGCATTCTTGACCTACAGACTTTATCACATAGAATGCTAACACATATAAATATAATTAGTCCATACACAGTGCAAAAAATGTTTTTAAAATGTATGTGATTTATAAAATTTATAACAAATAAAATATAATATATAAAAGTGAAGTCAACTGTTTTATTTTCCACCTCTATTCTTATTGATAATATATTATTGTTTTGATCTTACTTGTTCATAATGTGGGAATTGGTGACAGACTTCAAACTAATGGAAAGCTAAAAGATCCAAATCTTCGTTCAGACCCACTGGACTCATCGTTTGTAGTTTAAATATCCAGTAGGTCTCCTGTTTCCTGAGTTTTAGAAGTCTGTCACCCCTTAGAGTTGTATGACTAATGTGTTCAATACCCACAATTGATAAATCTGTTACATCTTTATTGTGGGCTATTAAAAAGTGACGAGACACCCCATATCCAAGGAAACCTCTTAAAATGTTTCTTCTATGCTCAGTGAAACGTTCCTTTAGACTTCTCTTCGTGCGGCCTATATAATAAAGGCCGCATGGACAGCTCAACAAATAGACAACGTATGTTGTATTACAGTTAATAAACTGTTTTATTTTGAATTTCTCTCCCGTAACATTGGATACATAATCAGTACATTTATTTTTAATGTGTTTACAGGTTAGACAATTCGTACGTCCACATTTATAGCAACCACCTGGGCATGATGGTAACCATGTGGTCTGTTCTGTTCCTGTTATATTCTGTTTAGTTTTGTTTTGTTTTAAAACTGTAGGTGCTAAAACATTCTTAAGATTTTTTGCTCTTCTAAAAACAATCCCTGGTCTGTTTTTGAATGTCTTGCCTATAACTGGATCATTTAATATGATACCCCAATGTTTTGTGAGAATCTTCTTAATTTCATTACTAGCCCCATTGTATTTTGTAATGAATAAACAGTCATCTTTATCTTTGTTTTCTGTTTTGGGTAAAGAGTCAGTTTGATTGGGCAATTCTTTATTGGTGTTATCTTTATTAAACTTTCTTTACCCAGTCCGGTGCTGATGTTACATTAAAATTAAAATTAAAATGGAATTGAAGTAATAAAACCCGATGGTGGGTGCAGCTTCTGATAATAGGGAACCCCAGACTCATTTGCACCGGACTGGTTCATGTCACATGCCCTTTTTGGTTTTGTTTTTGTTTTTGTGATTTTTTTTATTTTTTTTTATTTTGCTCCAGTGCCCATATTCAAATACCAACCCATTCGGTGCTTTTATACTTTTTTTTGTTTTTTCCTTGTTGTTATACCTTTCCTACTGGTTTTGGTGTGCTGATGTTACCCCACACAGGATTAATCCACTTACCACCAACCAATGATTGTACTAAGCTGACCCGCATCACTGTAAACTACCATCATTCTGTTGTTAGGAGTAAAATTATGCAGTGATGTTGGAGCTGTGCCATGGTTAGTAGGGCGTTTATATTTAGCTTAGCCTTTTCCATCTGATTATTATGCTATTATCATGTTTGCGGCTCGCTTCATACCTTGCAATCTTTGGTTGGTTTCTAGGTATGCTGTGTGAGGGCTAACACCTTATTACATTATGAGCACATCAATACCAATTTAAGCAGCCACACCAATTGGGATCAGCTGCCCTACATTTAGTAAGGTTCTACAGGTGGATTGATTGCCAAATTAATTCTAGGAGTTGTCTAAGATTACATTATTCGACACTAGGGCTATACACCTGATAGTCAGCTTCACCAGTACCAGACCTACTCCTACATATTTTAATTCACTTCACGATTTATTATTATTTTTTCACCATTCATGATCATTATATATGTGTAGTTCCTTTTAATTGTTATAATAAATGTTATGTTTTAATAGCCCAGGAGTGCATCTATCAGTGGGTTTCTAGCTAGGGAGGGGCTGGTAACACGTCCCTCTCTCTAATTTTGGTAATAGTATTACAGTCAGCCCATCTGATGCACCCAATGCCAATCTAGGCATTTAGGGCGAAAATCATATTCCTATCACTTTACCCCATTTAGTGAGCAGTATATACCCTCTGTGTTTTCAGGAAATAGGGTAAGTTGAAATACAATTCGGGTTAAGAGATGATGATATTGGGGCGGGGGGGGGGGGGATTAAGATGATGGTGAGGTAGGGGGGATAAAATGATGGTGGGGTGGTGATAGGATGATGATGATGGGGGAGAAAGAAAATGATAGGGGGCGGGTAATATGATGATGATGGGGCCACCATTGTGTCCAGTATTCTTGGATGACACCTGGCAACCCTAGCTGTAACTACGCAGCATGTAAATCCCTATTATTATTAAGTCTGCATGTGTTAACACACAAAATAGACTTATTTTTGCAGTATGTTTAAATCTTAATAGCATGCATATATGTATTTTTTATGTTATATAGTAACATCAATGGAGAAGGCACACAAAACACTTTTGTATTATCCTCTAAAACAATCCTATTGCATTTGACATAGAAATGGGTCTTTACTTATTAGTGTAGTGACAGCCAGGTTAGAAATAGTAGGAAAGTTGCAGTGTTATACTACCCTCTTCTGGAAATGTAATAATACAACATATAGGTCATTTCTTAGACACAGGTGCACAAACGGGTGCGAAGTTTTAGCACGCCTCTGCTCTCATTCATATGAATGGGAGTAAAGGTGTGCTAGAGCTAAGTGCCCTTTTGGGGGTCTAGGAATTGGTTCTGTGGAACATATTCATCATCTTTTAATATGCTGTTTTTAATACAAAAATTCATTTCTGTTCAAAAAGCATTGTGCCTAACTCAACTAAACACACCTGTTTTTATTGAATACATTTTTCGCTGCCAAAACTTTCTCAGAATATTTTAGTAAAAATGTTTCTCATATGTTAAGAATGAAAGCACCAGAGGCAATTAGCCATAGGGCAAATGCTCTTTGATAAAGCGCCAGTGACGGCGGGAAACGCGTCAGAGTTTTTCCTCAGTTTTTGTACGGGCACGATGTGTAAATAAACCTTTATTTTATTCACTTTTGATCCGGCCCCAGTTCTCTTTTCTACATTGATGTGCTCCACGCTACCTTTTTTATTCCAATGGATTTCTCCTTACGGGATGCACGCTGGGATTAACCTATTTGCTACTTCAAGCAACATGGGTCTGTGAGTACTTTATTTACCTTCTGTACTGGTCTACCCATCTGTAATCCAGCTGTGTTGTAGGGCTTCACCTCTGGGTCTTCTCAAGCAGACTTATAAATCTGATCCGGAGGTATAGCTATCATTGTGAATACTCACTTTAAACGGACGAAATCCCTACTTCTACCTATGGAATTTATTATTCTGTATCTCTGTGGGGCTTAAGCTGGGATCTTCTGGAGTGCTACAGTGGAGATTCACTTCACCGTATACACATATGGCAAAGTGGGACTCGGGATGACCTCTGGTTCACCTTGATCAAAGGGGCCGAAAAGTGATTGGTTAATGGAAGCTGGTGAATTAGGTTGGAAAGGTGTCAATTGTTACCAGGTAGTTATAAGGCAGGTGTTTAGGAATTGGTTGAAGGTGTGTTGCTAGACTAAGGGGAAGGGTCAAATCATTGGCTGAGGAGTTGTAGCCAGGGAGGGGTCAAGTTTTGGTAGGAATTTGGAGATAGAAATAAAGGGCAGAGGCATTGTATTATCACCCACCTGTGAGGAAGACTGTATCAAGATTCAGCTACTGTATTTCAGCAAAAAGGGTCTGATACCATGTTTGGGGCGACATAGCGGGAGCCTTTGATTTTTGCGCTAAATGAACATGCTGCTGTCTGGTGGCACAGAGTGCTTATATGCTGCACCATCGATGTCAGCCTGCCTGTAAGACACCGGGGAACTCCTCCCTCAGGGACAGTTCCCCCTTACCTTGTCCGCTCCCATCGATCCGCGCCCTACAGCGTTCACTCCGGTCACCCAGTACCACAGGCGGCAGTCCCCTCTCTCCACCGCCACTCCGTTCCCCGCCTCCATAGGCTCGCGTGCACGCACATACAGGGCTTCTTCTGCCCCCCGCGCGGAGTGAGGCCCCGCACGCACGAGACACAGTGGACACTCACCAGCAGCATCACAGGGGTAATTATTGCCTTCTTTTCTCCACCCTCAGTCATGTCCTATCACTGCCTCCCTGGGCCACTCCTCCTATTCCACTTGGCCCCTAGGCCTTTATATGTCTGCTCGTCCATTTCCCTTTTTGGCTGAGCATTGCTTTGTGTAACCTGTGTTACCCTTGTTCGTGCCCTGCCTTGTTCCTTGTGCTTCCACCTTGCTCTCATTTTCCCCCCTGTGTACCGACCCGGCTTGACTTAGGACCCACTCTGGATATCGACCCCAGCTTGCCCCTGACCACCCGATCTCTCCAATCCTCTAACTCGGCTCACGGATATCAACCAACCACCCGGCTCCAAACCCACGGCTCTCGGCACCAACCCCTCTCCTGGCTCCACCCTTCTATCTGGCAAGTATCGGGACTAACACTATCTCTTCCGACTAGATCTGGCAACACGGACGATCCACCTTCCAGGCGTGTCTCCGCAGCTGCGGGTGCGGTTCTATCCTACCCACCTCAGTTCCGGGGTCCTTCCTTGTCCATGGTGAGCACAGCGTTACACTGCCGTCAGTGCAATTGCCTGAGCCCGACGGAAGGCAAGTCAGGAACCTAACAAGGCGAAGTCGGAAGTGGCAGTAGCACGTCTGCGCAAAAGAAGTTTGCACATAGCGGAGGAGGGTGTCGGCAGGAGCGACACAAAAAACTGCAGCTCCGACTAGAAGAGGGACACGACAGATTATATCTGGTCCTCAAGTACAATAGGAGCTTCGATTTAAAGCTGGAAGGCAGGCGATCCTCCCGTACACTAAATCCTTAAGTAAAATATGTGTGAGTTCTCCAGGAACAAGTGGGGACAGGGAATTGAGCTTATACTTACCTCAGAGTCAAGATGCTGGGTGAATACATTGATTTACTGTCATTATTGCCTTCGCAAAGGATTTTTATTGCATAATGAAAGAAAAATGGATGACAAGTCGTGAGGCATAGACCAGTGAAAAGATCATTCAATATTTGGTTGCTGGGATAATGGGCGTCTGGAACCTTGCGCCTTCAGGGATCCCGTGCTCCCTCTCCCCCCTCCTGTGGTACCGTGATCCAACTTCCACTTGAATGGAGGAAGGAGCTGGAGGAGGGAGTGCGGGCCACCGTACCAGCAGGAACGCTTCTCACCGAGAGAGATAGATGTGTTTTGTTTTTTTTCTTTGTGAGAGGGATCTTACCTTTCCGGAGCGGGATGCCTTCTGTAGCATCCCGTTGCCATGGTGACCGACGTCATATTACGCGACGCTGCCAGAGGAGTGTCAATCGTCAAGTTAGGTATCCTGGCAGGACGATTTGTACTGTGAGTACTGCTATACGTTTGAAGCTGAATTATCCATTCTTAGCCAATGTGGTTACGGTTCTCCACTCGCCTATACAGAGCAGGGGCAAATACCTCCTCCTCCTCTATCGATCTCTCTGTAGGGGTACCCCAGGGCTCTGTCCTGGGACCTCTTTTCTCTGTACACACTCTCTCTAGGTGACTTAATCACGTCTCTTGAGTTCAAATAGGAGCAGGATATCCTGCGCGGGCGTAAAGCCCACGAGTCAGTCGTGACGGAGGAGCCAAAGTAGAAGGTAGTGTCCAGAGAGCAGTGTTTCCTGGCTAGGCCTGGACTTTACCCCTAGGCCCCAGTTAGGCCCTGAGACACCAGTAGAGGAGTGTTGTAGGGAAGGCCTCCCATAGGGACTCTTCATCATATTATTTCTGCACCAGGACCGGACGGCCACGCGGCACCCTGCGGCCTGGGACCAGATCACAGGATCCAGAGACATTGTGTGAGACCCTCCGGCTGGAGCTCACACTGCGAGGAGGATCAGGACCCTATGGAGAGAGGGGATTTGTGCTAGAGGCCTCGCTACCTGGGACCCGCTCCAACACACCATGACAAGACGCACCTGGGTACGTCAGTACCCAGGCAGGTACCCGGAGTGCTCCTACATCTACATGGGGTAACATGACCTCATATTGGGATAGAATTGCTGGAATAGGACACATGGGGTTATTGGTGCCACAGCATCCTCAGTACTTTGGGGGAACCACCATGTGTTGGCTCACTGGGTTTATACTGTGGGTACCGGTTATTGTATGTTATCTGTGTTAATATGTGTGTACAGCAAAGCTTAGTTGTATACATTGTGTGGTATATTACTTATTACTGTGTATTGGTTCCTGTGAGGGGTTATCCCGACAATTCTGGGAACCCTCCTCACCAGTGTTTAAGCTCGCCCCTCCCCCCTTTCTAAGTTAGCAGGTCTTTTACATGTTACTGAGTTTGGACAGATCCAATGTGGTAATTCGCTCTCCAAATAAAGGTAAATGAGAATTTTAATCAGGTAGTGTTTGGACCTGCTAATGGTCATGCCTTATGTGGCTAGCAGACTTGTAATGCTTTGGCCAAATGGGTTTAACTACATGACCCCTTTTCAAGAGGATATATACGTATTTCACTGTGTATTTTTGGAACATTGGATGTAGCATTGGGCTTTTTTGTCTTTTGTTGTATACATTTGGCCACGCTCAGTAAGTTCTTAAAGTGTCTTGCAACTGGTAGATGTCTCAATTCATCTTGGTCCATGGTCTGTAAACGTGCCTTAGATTGCTCTACACAGGTCGTCTATTAGAAAGGCATTGTTACAGACCACGGACCAAGATGAATTGAGACATCTACCAGTTGCAAGACACTTTAAGAACTTACAACACACTCTGATGACTTTCCGATGTATGCCCATAGCACAAGCTCATGTTTCAAACAGAGGAGGGAACAGAAACAAGATTTGATTACAGATGGAAGCAAGATTTATATTCAATTTGAACACCATGACCCCAAAGGGTCTGAATGAGGACCTTAGTCTAGGATGCTTCTTATAACATGTATTATCCTGTCTTTTTCCTTACTTATTTGATAACTGACAACACTGTGCTTTATCCTTTTATATAGATTACAGCCCATGGCTTGGACTCATTATTTACTTATGGTTGACATGATGATATTGACATTGCATGTTTGTTACTCTTGGGTGGATATTCTCCACTTAATGTATGTATTTATTATGTTTCTTCACTCCCTGTCCTCACATTGATGTCTTGTGGTTTGCCCCCTTTTTGTTCTCTTGCTGGTGTGTGTTGATTGACATGACTATGATGTGTATCCAAAGGGGAGCCTCTATTTACCATATATTTGATGCATGTGACTTTTTATTTAAACATAGTCACATAGGTAAAAGCCTACTGCATATGGGTGTTCATCACCCTATTTGTAAGATACTGATGTCTATAATTATGGTTTTACTAAGATACTCCTTGGTTGGGTGTACATGTGTCTTGTCGGTCTATGTAGGTTATCAGAGTTTCTGTGGGTATTTGCCAGATATGCTGTGATGGTAGAGATGCATTCTATTTAGGTATAGACTGTGGGCATATTGATAGAGGCTTATACAGTATTTTCAACATGTTTGCTTATTTGAGTAGGCAGGCATCTTTAATATTGCCTCTATCTCTTTTGTATTACATTGGTGCCATATTACTGTCATATTCGCAGGGTGCCTGCTGCCACCACGGAGTGATTAACTGTCCTGCGCATGTGCTAAGTACTGGCCCTGGACTGAGGTTAAGTTTAAATCTTTTACTGACTCCTCCTGTGCCGTCACATATGCTGTCGTCACATATTGGGACCGCACATGCGCAATGGATGTGCCACACTCAAGATGGCGTTTCCAATAGACCAGTGCTGTGATGCACATGCGCATTACAGTTCCTCCTCCAAGATGGCGGATCCGCAAACACACCAGTTTATTTGATTATCGCGGGCACACCACGATTAGGTAAATATGCACAGGTGATTTTCTGTATGTTTTTTGATATATATATGTCCTGTCTGTTATTTGTATGTTGCACCCCCCTTGAGTCTATAACCGAAACATCGGGATCGGTTGTCTCTCTACATATGCCTGATTATATACTTTTTATCTTCTGTATGTGAGTGCTGCCTCTTTTTGCCTGACGCAAGGATGGTAATATGATATATATATAGATATACCAGTATATATATATAAATGTAAATACAACTGTAGGCTCATATATATTATATATATATATACAGTGTTCGACAAACCTATACATTTGCTCGCCCCGGGCGAGTGGATTTAACCCCCGGGCGAGTAAATATTGGCCCAAGCAGCACACGTTTGGTACTAGGTGGCGAGTAGATTTTTTTGTGTGGCGAGTAGATTTTTTGGTGATTTGCCAACCACTGTATATATATATATAAATAATTATTTGGTGAGTTTTGGGGTTTCTTGAGCTTGCTGGGATTCTGGGTGTTTATTGACATTGAGTCAGCATTTTGTTTATTACCCATTCATCTGAAATGTTTTAACATGTTAGGTTTTCAGTTTGAAGGATGTTATTATTGTAACACCCCATAGGACACACATACGCATATTAATGGACATGCCCTCCAGCCAATGGCTGTGAGCCAATGAAAGAACTGAGATCATAGGACGTTGGAAGTGTGACAACACAAATGAGGAGTGACAAGAGAGATAGGCTGGGAGGAGGGGAAAGTCTTGCAGAGAGCAAGAGGAGGACCTGTCCCGAGGAGCCTGGTGAGAGATACAGAGCGGTAGCACAGCATTCCCATTCTGACAGTAGCAGCATGTACCTGAGGTAGCTGGAATGATCCCGGATAGCACTTCATCTGTTATAAGGGAACCCAAGTAACCTGAGGGTCCTGAAGCAGTGAGTAGGCCACACGGATCCAAATCCAAAGGGACCGCCCTTACTACCCTGCGGTATCCTTTTCATTGTACACCACTTACACCACTCTATGCAACGTAACAGGCCTGCACCTATGATGCCATCATATACTACAGAGGCTCCAATGCTGTGCCGGCACCAACAGTGGCCCTTTGGTTAGTATCGGGCCCCCAGGACTAAATAAGAGGCATAGTGAAACAATTGTGCAGGGAGGTACTTCCTTAATCTGTCCTTACAAGTGTGATATTTGTTGTTCAGGGTTCTCTGAGTACGAGGGCCCCTGTATGTAATTATTGTGTTCTGCATACATAAAGTATGGTTATTCAAAAGATACGTGTTACTCTGTGTTGCCTGACCACAGCCTGGTTCTTGCCGGCTGACTATTCTCTATCCTATACAGGAGAGGCGGACTCAGGCACCCACCCAAGTATCTCCATATTAAGACACATAAGGAAATAAAGAGGGCTTACATAAAATTAATAAGTGCTTGCTAATTGGGTGTTTATTATCATGTTACTATTTTGAAGTGTTTGCTTCTTTTTTGAGTTGCACATTAAAAAGAGAGCAAGCTCATCATTCACTATTTAGATGACTTTTTATTTGGTTTCAAATAGAGTGAGGTGTGCAAAATGCTTTTAATAACATTCCAGTCGATTGCTAAATGATTTAGGGTGCCCCTAACAGCTGAAAATGTTGGCCCTACTGAAAATCTTTGCTTCCTTGGGATAGAATTGAAACTAGGTTAATGGTTGGGACATTTAGCTTTTGCATCCCGAATTATGCCAACGGCGAAGGATATTTTCTAGAAGATCCACATCCACATCAGCATTAAGAACCTGAACTGGCAGGTTAGAGTGTCTGGAGAAATTAAAGATGACCTTAAGGTATAGAATACCTGTTAGAAAATTACAATTTGCCAGAGTGGATTGAAATGAGGCTTCCCCGACACTAGAATAAACAGATCACTTTTGAATATACCTTCAAAAGCATTCTTAGGGAAGGGTTTTAGAGAGTATCAGAAGGCATGACTAGTCCTACCTTTCAAAATATATTAAATATGGAATTATGGTTCTGACAGCAATTCGCAAGAATAGCAACTAGATATTTGTAACCGTTGCGATTACACAAATCAAATGATGCAAAACACTAGATGATTAGGAGGTTCCAAGGACAGATATCTCTCCTGCAAAAATAAACGTCATATTTTATATTGAGGTGTGTATGTGAATGTACAGATTATAGAAGTATTATAGACATAAAGTTATGAAATCTTTTATATATTGAGGCAAACTGTAAAGTCCTAAGATAGGTTTTTTCTTTCAAGATGTAAAACTGTCATTAGCAGATTGATGACAGGGTGGGCTTATAGATGCAACTGTCGGTTTTGGCCCAGATTTTGAGGAATTCCATGAACATGTCCGGGAAAATCCTCAGCATAGTCCATAGACTCTGTAATGGACCATTGGATTAACACAGTGGGGGTACCTGCATTTGAATGGGACTCACGCTGTGTGAATCCTACCGGGCTGCGAGTCCCATTGAAATGCAGGGACCTCACTGAGTGTTGCGAGATGCTTGTGAATTGTCCTCACACGCTGGCTCAAAAACGGTAGTTGCATCTGTATGTTGTTTCAATGGAAGGCTTTGTGCATAAAAACATGCATGTGGGAAAAAAACAATTAGAATCCAACAGAGGTGGGTTTTGGGATCAGACACGTGAATTCTCATCTTTTGTACTCCAGTGACCTCTCTGGGAAAAACCTACGACATGTGGTAACATATATGGATTTCTGCTTATGTTTACCCTATTATTATTAATAAAAAATACAAACTGTCTGCATTTATTATAACTATGGTCTTGTAATAATCTTTTTCTGTAACCTAAGCACTGAATTTTTATATATTAAAGCTAATGTTTAATAAGTAATACTTTGGACTCTGATTGAACTGTTGCACGCTTTGTAGAGAGTAAATTAAATTTTCGGACACATTTTGTTACAGCAGATTTTCTTTAGTAAATTGGGACCAAGACTGGTTTTGCATTTATTCCTGGTGGTGGAAGCGGATAGATACATTGGAACCGAGTAAGGGTAAATATGACCTAATTTGAAGTATCTTTTGAAGGAGAAAGGTGACAGCTAGTTTAGCAGTGTGTATTAACTCGAGTTGCATATATGACAGATGGTATAATGGGAAGGATTGAGGGGAGATATTATTAATTTGAGGGACCTTGCAAGGGGAAGATTGAATCATATAGATAGCTGTGTAAATTAACCCTTGTCCCATATACGGGTCACGTGCTCACAGGTGTGCCGTACGTTACAAGGGGGAACAATGGGTGACGAAATAAGGCCTGTAATGCTAGGTTGGTTGAAAAGCTGGATAGGGTTTGTGTTTCAACATTTGAATCTTACTTATTTAAAGCCATTTTTTCATTGGAATGCTTGCAGCCTTAGGGATCAGTGAGTTAGTTTCAGTGGGTAAAACTCACTATTATTGCTGATTGTGGTGGTCACAGATGACAGGGTAAGGGAGAGGGGATGGTTTGCACCTAAGAAGTTTGCCAGAAAGTCTGTTTTGTCCAGTATATCATATGAAATATTTTTTAAGGTACAGACCTGAGGTTCAGGCACCTTATTTGTGCACAAAGATAAGTGAGTGCTAACCAAGTTCAATTAATTTATGTTTTCAAGTTTTGTTTAAAAGCTATGGTTATTGCTGAAAATGATTTTTGTTTACATTCATTTTGCATAGGAGCAGCACCAGAAGCTGCACGCCTGGTTTAAATGATGCAATGATTAAAAGAATTTGGAACAAGGAGTTGCAGCACTTCAGGTGGCATACAGTATAAGACCTAATTTGGGGCTGGAATAAGTACAGCATTTATGTTTTTCTGATGTGAGGAAGGTGGTTTGGATAATAGGACATTAATTTGCCCATTGGGCAACTATGGGAGCAAGACATAGTTCATACTGTATGGTACCAATCTAGGTTGGTAGCCAAAAAATGTGCAGTGGGGTGGTTTGGAGACACAGGACTTAAGTGGATGCACATTTTGCCAGAGTAGTGCTGAGTAACAAGAATAGGTTTGGGTTGCAAGATGTGATATGTATTAATATGGGGGGTAACGGCATTGGTAATGTGTAAACTTTGGAATTAATTCATATAATAATAACATATGAAAAATCTGGAATTCATTTATATAATGAAAGTAGATTTGTCACAAGTTGCAGTTGCATTCCTTAATGCAATTTTAGTGTGGTCAGAGAAGTGGCTCGATGGTTAATTTGGTTGGTTCAGAAAAGTTTAAAGCCTTTAGAGCAGGGTTTTGTTAAATCTATTGGTGGTATATGGTGAGACATTTTGAGCTAGAAGGTGGTGATGAAGGCCTGTTTAGGAAGGACTAAGTACATTTATCAAATATTGGTTTAGGCATTTTGATGTAGGGACTCAAGAATGGTTAGGAAAAGCATTTTTTTTGTTGGAAGGGCTGTGCCTAATAAAGGCATTAATTGGCTTGACGATTGGTTATTTCTGAGCATTGTCTCAGGAATAGTTAAATTGTTGGTTTGGTTGTGATGATAATTTGAGTTCCTGTCTGAGAGGTAGAACAGTGGTTATTTATGAAAGGTTTCTCTGGCTCGGCGGTGAGAGGCAATTAGCCATAGGACAACATGGTACTGGAGGCGACCCCTGATTCACCACAATTAGATGGGCTGAAAGGTGATTGGTTAATCGGAAGTTGGTGACTTAGGAGGGAAAAGTGTAGGTTGGTACTAAGTAGAGATGTCAGGTGTTTAGGGATTGGTTGAAAGTGTGTTGCTAGGTTAAGGGGAAGGTTCAAATCATTGGCTGAGGAGTGGTAGGCAGGGAAGAGTCAAGTTTGGGTGAGAATTTGGAGATAGAAATAAAGGAGAGAGGCAACATAATATCACCCACCTGTGCAGGAATACCTGATCAAGATTCCCACCCTTCCCTCCCCTACCTCCTGTTAATGTATATGTTTACATGTTATATATATTTGTATTAATTGAAAGTGTTTTATTTGTTGCAGCACAAGGGTGGAAAGGGGTTAATTCTGTCATTCTGAGCATGGTCTTAGTAATGGTTAAATTGTTGGTATGGTAGTGATGAGAATGTAAGTTCCATGCTCAGAGGCAGAGCCATTGTTGTTTATGAAATGTCTCTCTGGCTGGGAGGCGAGTGGTTAACTTCATTATGTAATGTTTTGAGTTATATATTGTTATGATGGTTTAATAAATAGTGCTCGGCCTTACCACCACATTATGTTTGTGTCTGGTGTGTCATTTCAATTCAGCTAAGTTTAGGTTAAAGGGTAATGCATCATACAATGTGCTTTCTCATGAGGTGCTACTCAATAAACTGTGATGACCTCTAGGATAAAATTTGAAATGTTTGCAGATTTTTATCACTACTCCATCCAGGCAGGAGATGTAGCTATGTTGCCTACGTATATTGAAGGAGAGATAAATACAGGCATACTATCATATAATAGTAGTCTGAAATAAATTCTACTAAATGTACTCAACATAAACAATATCTACATATTTTAATGCTACCAAGGCTAAGGCAGTGGAAATGCTCAGCATGCACTGTACCAATCGTTAAAGATGCAGTAGTATGTAATGATGAGGAATGAAGGTACTGTAGGATAAGTGAGAGAGCAGAAGCAGTACCGTTTAAGTTAGAATCTTTACCAACATTTCTAGGATACACTTTCAGAAATGATTTTGAAATACACAAGCGTGTCTGTTTTTTTATTGTATAAACTACCTTTTTAATATATAATAGTCATTAGTTCAGTTTGGTGAGTGTACATTTAAGATTGTCAACTCTAAGTGTTAGGAGTTATAACACAATTTCTCTCTCTTTTTAAGGAATAAATGTTTGTGAATGAGTGGGGCATTTATTTCATGGGGAGGCTGCTACCCAGCACTCAGAAATAATCAAAGGAAGAAAAATGTCATCCTCCAATAATCAATTATAGAGAACCAATATTCTATTTCATGGACGATTTTGCAAGCAGTAGAGATGTTAAATGGTATTCAGTATAATCAAACATGTTTGGTGCTCAACCCAAACAATATTCTCAATCTCTTATTTCCATATCTCTAGCAGCTCTAATCTTCTTATTAAAACTAAGGAGCTGATAATATATGTTAAGATAACTCCCATGCAAGTAACTCGTAATTATCTGGTCTGCAGCATCAATGATGTAACAACAAAAAACAACAAAATGTCAGGGCCTACCAGACTTTTAGTGGCCTATTAGTTATAATATGAAATGATCCATGGCAATACATTCATAAAAAAGAGGCATCTGGAGATGATTACAATAGTAAAGAAATCTCTGCAAACAAGATTCCAGAGATTAACTGTAAAAATATCATTCTGAAAGGGAAAAAAAAATAATAATAAAATATATATATATACATATAAAAAAGCATGACAATGCAACAGACTCAAAGAATACATATTTTTTTTCAATGTCATGTCTTATCTGTTGAGAAAGTATAATAAATAAATCTGGAAACTGTTTTTTTTTTTTTTTTATAAATATTTTCCTTTATTGGTGTCATACATCGCAGGGGTACATGATACCGACACTGGCTCACAGGCCAACTTGTAAATACGGCGCAGTACATGTACATGGCATGGGAGAGGTAAATGACACACAATAAACCCTTTTTCCTTCTTTCAATAGTGAAAAAGAGAGGGGGAGACGAAGGAAAGGTGGATAGTTGGGAACGACTTCGGGAAGAGAGGGGGGGAGGGGGGAGGGGGTTAAAGGGTTCGTCGGCCATAGGGGGGGGGGGGTGAGGAGTAGCTGGGGGGTTTATGTGGGGGTTGGTAGTCCTGTCCAGGATTCCCAGGTAGAGTAAAATTGTGGGGTTTTTTGCTTTAACATTGCCGTCAGTTTTTCCATGCTCATAATTCCGTCTATTCTTGTAATCACAGTTCTTCTGGAGGGGGCTTTAATTTTCTTCCATGCCGCCGCGACACAGCATCTCGCAGCTGTCAGTATTGCCGCCGCGAGTCTGGCCGCCGGGGCAGGGAGGTCGTCGATTGGTTTTCCCAGCACGTAGGTCAGCGGGTCCAGGGGTATTTCTATATCCAGGGTCTCGGTCAGGAGGCCCTGGATCCGGGACCAGAATCTTTGGATCTCCGGACATGTCCACCAAATATGGGGCATGTCCCCCCTTTGACCACAACCTCTCCAGCATTCGTCTGAAGTGCCTGGGTAGATTTGGCTCAGTCTACTCGGGGTCAGGTACCAGTGGAATAATATTTTATAGATGTTTTCTTTTGTGACGGAACAAATTGAGGTTTTGGTGGCTGCTTCCCAAATATCCTCCCAATCCTCAAGGTCCAAGTTGGTGTTTAGGTCTTCATTCCATTTCTGCATATATAGGTGGTTAGGGGGGGGGCTGAGATGCTTCGAGCGTTTTATAAATCTCTGATATGAGGCCCTTTTGGTATTCGCCTTTGAGGCAGAGGGTCTCGAATCTAGAACGCGGCGGGAACTTGAGGGTAGGGGACTGGGTTCTTAGGAAATGTCGGATCTGGAGGTATTGGAAAATGGGCAAGTTGGGGGACGTGAATGTGGTTCTTAATTCCGGGAGGGACATGGCCTCGTCTTTTTCCAGCAAATCCGCAACCACTCTGATGTTTAAGCCTTGAAATTGGCTGAATTGGGATCGGGCGCATCCGGGTGGGAAGTCCGGGTTCCCGAATAAGGGGGTCAGTTGAGAGGGGGTTGAAGCTAGGCCATATTTAATAAATAAATCTGGAAACTGTTTAATGAACAGCAGTAGCATCCCCAAATACCCTGAGATTGTCACCCTTGAGACTTAGAGTTATGGATTTGGAAATCCTCAGTTTTGGATCCCTTTCCTTAATATATGTCACGCTATATTATGTGCCAATAAATAATAGCTTGGCTGTAGACACTGCTGCAGCATTGGAGGTTGGAATGTCCTCCATGGAGTTAGCAAAAAAATATTCTAAATGAAGGAAGTAGTTCCATGTGTAGGTACTTAACCACATGGCCACAAAAGGAAACCTGAAATTTCCATTGCATCATTACCCTATTAGATTCCTGTCAAGCGCTCTCAGCATCTATATCAAAAGTGTGATGGTCAGTCAAATCATCTGATCACGTTTACAATTTTATTCTAAATATGTCCTTCTATTTATATGAATCTTTTCACAAACAGTTGTTATGCAAAGCAAGTGTGCCTACATATTGCTCTGAGATTATATTGTTGGTCCTTTAGCAAATTAAATCAGTTTGATACCTTTTTGATAGCCATAGATGTAGTTTGTACATAGATTTTCAAAAATCATTGGAAACTAAAAAGAAGCATTTTCCATTACTTGGATTTACAGTGGCAGCAATTAGTCAAATTTTATAACGTGAAAAATATAAGATTTAGTTTTTTTTTTAATGTATTCTGCAAATCTTTGCAAAGATGTTAGGTTATATTACTATTGATGGAAGGACTGCACAGCACTGACTAAAATGGGCGGGGGAAGAGTAGGGCACGTTGTTTGGAGTACAGAAAGCATAACAACTCTGGAGTGTGAGGAAACACACACTGAAGGCATACATTACTACCAAGCATCATGCTAAATGAAGAGAATATAACTTGCAGTGTGACAATATGGCAAATAACGTAAGTGTCTGAATAAACAGTTTCAGAGTAAGTGGCTTGCTCTCTGCTCAGGCTATCTTCCAGGCTGAGATATCCATCAAATTAAAATTACAGGATTTTGCCTTTTAACTTATATCATATTTGTATGCAAAAGTGGTTAACAAGGCTGGATTGTTAGTTTAAGACTTCGGACAGTTGCCTAGCAGTATTCTGTTGGAGCCCTCCCATCTCAACAAGACCTAAGAGTAAAGCACAACTCCAAGCAGTGCCATGCAGTCCTCTGCCAAAGGGCTTAATTGTTGAATTGTTTAACTGGCCAATCCACTGCTGCAGACAAGCTCTATGTCTTTCAGTATGGCCAGAGGCATGAAAGTGCGGTAGCTTCGCAGGTTTCCCAAAGACAATGTCTAACCTGTCCAGTGTAAGGTAGCAACCTTTTTGGGCTTCTACATGCACAGCCTTTACTTATATTATGATGATTTATGATTCATGATTAAGAGAAAGGCCAAAGCTATCTAAATCAATAATGTGTTACCAAACCTCGCATGTGCTCTGGCCAATGTGAACATGTGACTAAATCCTGTACTTGCCTTGAGTAGGAGTCGCGATTTCAGTCATGGTTTTCGGTCTCCTTTTCGGCTTTAAGCTCCATAATTGCAGCTGGATGACTACCTATAAATGATATTGCATTTCTCAGCATGAAACCGCCATCTACAGCCTCATCATTCTTCTCTACACATATGCAGCCGAATTCTGGATAAGAGTAAAGCCAAAGCTATTTCATTTATAAAGAAAACAAACAAAAACATTGTTATTCAACAATCATTCATCTCTCTATGGGGGCAGATTAATCAATCTTCAATGCAGGTTATCATACAGCAATCTGAAGCTAATTGTGATTTACTTGAATGAATATTAATGCCGGATCCGGTGCATCACAACTATGCTTTATGATTATGTTATACGAATCTCTGTACCTTTTATTCCTTTCATTAAAAAACATATACATAAAATTACAAAGAAGATACAGATTCCTGTAATTTAACTGATGGTTCTTAAAAACTCAGAGCTACTGTAAACATGTTTTTAAGGTTACCTGCCTTTAAAAAAAAATATATATTTGGATTATCTGGTAATATATTCTTGCGTGTCGAGTCCAATTTAAAAATATGCTAGTGTTATGATATATCTAATGTGTCCACTAGCATTATTACGTTTAGTAATAAACATGATCCTTTATTACTACTTTTGGAATCAATCTGTCCTTATAGTTCTTATTGTTCACATTTTATACTATAGGAGGGAACTACTCTCTTGTCTTGTAGTTTTAATAACAGCCTCTTCTATAATTGATCTCTGACATTCTTTCTCAATAAATTTACACTTCAAAAAATTGGCCTGTTACTGTACGGTGTATTGTCAATCTGTTTTCTGTTATGATTACTTTTGGGATCTAAAGAACAATTAGCACTAACCTATTTTTAAAAAAAAAAAGTTCATGAAGTGATCTGATCATTTTCTATATAAAGTGTATGTCCAGAAAGTTAATTCTATCTCTACTACAAGTGCAACTAAATATCAGATTGTAATTATTTTGATTAAAAGAATCAATGAAAATGTACTAAGAGGACTCATTAGCTTCCCAATTTAACAAAAACTATTGTCTATGTTTCTCCACCATAGAACAATCTGAGGCAGAGACACATCGAAAGCCGAAATATAGCACACTTCCCATAAATAAATTGGTGAACCTTGGGACAAAAATTGCCCCCATTGTAGTACTGTAGACCTGCAAATAAAAATGTGAATCAAAAAGAGAAACTGTTCTGTAAAATGATTAGAATACTACAGTATGTAAGAAGAAAATCAAAGTGTACGGTAACTTAGGTAAGGAGCCGTCCCTGTTTAAAAATTGACAATTGCATCTATTCCATCTGAATGCTTAATAGATGTATATAAGGATTAGACATATCGGGTAGCCCATTGAAAGTTAGATTTCCCTTTTACAGAACTTAAAATGTTAAAAACAGTGGTGTCTTTGAGAAAGGAAAATAACTCGTGCTAACTAATATCTGGATATAAAAATCTATGTATTCGCATAACTTTTCTCTAAATTAATAGTTGAATGGGCAAATGATCTTTTTTATGAATTTTAGGTAAATGGTACATTATAGATATGTAGGGTACTGTATAAATATATTTTCATGTGTCTGGGATTTCTTATTATTAATTGTTGTGGTGGTGGGGCATCCTGATTCCAGAACATCTTTGATCAGTTCACATTTCTTGATCTTTGAAAAAAGAAACTAATAAAAGTACAACTAGAAGAGTTTTGACTCAAAGGGACAAAATTAGCCTCACCACTAATATTTTATGAATTCTCTCTGAATAACGTATCAGATTCTTTGTCTATTCCATTCTTATTATTTTATTTACTTCTACTAGAGTTAGTATTATTAGTTATGATATGGTTTTTAATTGAAAAGGAACCCTTACTATACATCAGATTTCAATCTCTTTGTTTTCAAAATATAATCTGTTTGGCACAATTCAATTTCTTTAGTTTAGTTAACATCACATTTCTTTTGTACTTTCAAGGATAAAACTAGATCTTGTACTTTCTCTAGATCTAGTAATATCTATAAGTAGCAGTAATTGATCGTGGACAGCACATTAATATAGTTAAAATATAAAGAAAGTGTGAATGGTGCAGGTGGGGAAGCTGGTCCCCACTGTACACGACAGTATCTATAGGTCTAAAAACAGGGATCTCACGCACTCACTTAAATAAAGAAATAATATTTATTTAGGCACTAAACAAAAAAACAGAGGTGCTCTGATACTCGGGGCAAAGTTTCGAGTAAGGTACCCTTTCTAACGTCAAGGGCTTGTCCCTCCATAACCTATTTTATTTTTCCAATAACCTTTCAAAATGTACCAGAAGCTGTTTAAGATTTTCTGAACTAGCAACTTTCCAGAAAAGGATAAAACTACTTCTACTTTGTCATATCCAGAATTCCTATCTTCCGTAAAGGTTATAAACTGGCTGATGTTCATATTGGCCATAGATACAATGATCAATAATAGCAATACATGAAAGCAAAAAAAATTAAATTGTCACATTAACAAAAATGATAACAAATGAAACAACACTAGATATAATCACTTATGAGTGACTAATTCATCCTGCATAAGGGTAGAATGGATCCTTTAGCAGTCTGTTAGGGAATGTGGAAAATATGTTATATCTCTGGCGCCTTACACATGTACACAACGTGATAAAAAGGATATATACAACCAGTGTTGGTGACTGTGTCAGATCCAATGATGTACTCCAATCGGTGAGTTATCAGACATGGAATAAAAACGAAAAAAATACATAGCGTGATACTGTATAGTAAATAATAACATGTAAACATCAAAGACACACAAGAGAAATCAACAACAAAAAACAAATGCTGAGATGAACAATAGGTGACTGATATAAAAATAACACATTTAATAAACAACACAAAATATGAGCATATTCATATAAAATATTAAATGGAATAGGTCCCACTGGTGAAACTGCTGCTGTGGCTGAAGAGACCACTTACCAGAAGTAAGATGGTAACAGGCAGTGGATATTCAGAGAGTATCCCCTCTCATCTGTGGCTAGTCAGCTCTGGGCGTCTCTCCTTGGCATCAGTGGCGTGCTGATACTCAGCGGCTGCTTCCGGATGGCGCGACCCCCTGATCTCTCGGGGACAGACCTCTGTAGCGCGATCAGCTAGAGAGTGTTGAACTGCAACTGCAGATTCGCCGGGAACTTGCCTGACGGAGCATGCGGATGGTGTCAGCAGATTCGCTTGTAATCCGGTCAGCAGGAGAACCAAACAGAGTAGTCGGTGGTGGTAATCAGCAGTGGAGCCAGCAGGACCACCCTAAGCGTTTCGGAAGACGAAGCTTCCTTCCTCAGGGATGTAGTAATGATGTATGAGTCCCTGTGTGTCCATATATTTATAGTTCCAATTATAAAATGCAGTACACCTGTTAGTAGTCCCAGACATGCGCAGTATGGATATCCAAAACTGCTTGGTATCTCAGCAAGAGACAAACACAAAAAACAACATGAAAACATGAAAACATATACTAAACATTAACAGATTCTAATTCAATGATTTCATATCTATGGCAATATTTATATTAGATGTGCAGAGCGCCAATGACAAACATCTGAATACTATGATATAGATGTATATATTTATAATAGTGTTTAAACTAATAGTGAAAAATATATAAAGCGTCTGAAGTGCTAGTGAAAGACTGTGAATTGCAATATTATTTACTGAAATTCAGTGTTTAAAGATATTAGAAAAAGAGAAATACAGTGAAGCTTAATCCTATAAAATGTGAAATTATAAAGTAGTCCAAATTGTACAATATGCAATATCTATGATTAGTAATAACTAAACTACAAGTGTTAGATTGTATATTACCTAAAATATAATTATGTAACAATACATTAGATGAGATAATGAAATAATAAATTTCATAAGATGAAGTATACTTTGAACTCTTATTTGTTAGGATCTCCTCCTCTGCAGAGGGAGCTAGTGTGCAATGGTGTATATCGTGTGTGTAATATGAACTATAAGGTGATGACCTTATTATAATGTGAAATAAATGTGTCTCAGTTTGTGAAGTGATGTCTTAATATGACAACAGTTAGATTCATTCCAACATTATATGAATGATAACTTGTATAATTTGAAATTTACTTTTTCTTCAAGCAATACTTCAATAGAATTTTTGGATTTAGTTATTTAATTATGGATAATTCCTTACACACTAAAACATTCTTTAAAACAGTCCAAGCGAACAATTATTTACATGCTAATAGTCATCACAACCCATCCTGGATCAATAACATACCAAAAGGACAGTTTATTAGACTAAAACGGAATAGCTCGACTCCTAACACATTTAATACACAAGCACAAGATTTAAAACACAAATTCATAAATAGAAAATATTCGTCCCACAAATTAGATCAGATTATATCTGAAGTAGAACTAATAGACAGAACCACCCTTTTAAAATGTAAACAGAAAAAAACAGAAACAACATTAGACATACCATTCATCACCCAATACAATCAAATGGCTCCAGCTATAAGAAAGACTCTTCGTAAATATTGGCCTATTCTAAGAAAGGACAAAGAACTGGTTGATATGTTACCTATCAATCCAAAAATCATATTTACAAAAGCACCAAATATAGGTCAAAAATTAGCTCCCAGTTGCCCTTTGACGCGATCTTTGCGCCGCACTAATAGTGTCGGCAAAGGATATTATACATGCAATACCTGTACATCCTGCAGATATAGTTTGAAAAGTCTTTCTTTTTCTTCCACAATTACATCCAGAATTTACTTCATTAAACAACACATATCCTGTAACAGCACTAACGTTATATATCTCCTAGAATGTCCTTGTGGTCTGCAGTATGTGGGTATGACCACTAGGTCCATCAAACGTCGACTATATGAACATATTTACAATATTAAAAAAGGTCTGATCACACACAGTGTGTCTAGTCATTTTCTTCAGGTGCACGAAAAAGATCCCAAAGGTCATAGCTGTATGGCCATAGAAGCCCTCACGCCTCATTGGCGAGGAGGCAATACTATAGCTATTTTGGGGAGGAGAGAATCCTTTTGGATCTATGAGCTCCATACTTTAGCACCAACAGGTATCAATATTGAGTTTGATCTCAAATCCTTTTTGGGGGGTAAGTAAGGACACCATAGTTTGGTTCTTTACATTCATTCAAATTACTGTTTATTGTACGTCGTACTATACTGCTGCGGCCGAGTTTATTCGAGCATTTGCCCGTTCTCGGCTGCAGCAGTTACCTGGCGCGCGCCGGAGGGTGCCGGGCGCGTGCCGAAGCAGCGGAGGAGAGGCCCGCCGATCGCGGTTTCCCCCTCTCCTCTCCGGGTCCGCCGGGTCCCCCGGAACCCCCTGCCGCCGTCCCCCACATCGCGGGACACCAGGGCTCCCTCGGGGAGCCCTGGACGTGCGTGCAGGGGGCGCAGGCACCCGATGACGCGTGACCGCGCATCGGAGACGCGCGGCACGCCGAGGGGCTGCCACTTGCAAGCCGGGAAATCTCCCGGCTTGCGGTACTGGCCACACTGCAATAAAGTGTGTCGCCAGTGTATATACCATATTACATTTTTCCTCGTATATAGTGATAGTGTAACTGTGACACTTATATTCAGTAGTCACATTATCAGTATTCACACCATCACATTGATATATATTATACACACACACAGGTTTCAAAACACTTTATTTTCTTTATTTATATCACACATATTAGTTTCATCATATTAAAACATCACTTCACAAATTGAGACACATTTATTTCACATTATAATAAGGTCATCGCCTTATAGTTCATATTACACACACGATATACACCATTGCACACTAGCTCCCTCTGCAGAGGAGGAGATCCTAACAAATAAGAAAGAGATAAGAGAGTTCATAGTATACTTCATCTTATGAAATTTATTATTTTATTATCTCATCTAATGTATTGTTACATAATTATATTTTAGGTAATATACAATCTAACACTTGTAGTTTAGTTATTACTAATCATAGATATTGCATATTGTACAATTTGGACTACTTTATAATTTCACATTTTATAGGATTAAGCTTCACTGTATTTCTGTTTCCCTAATACCTTTAAACACTGAATTTCAGTAAATAATATTGCAATTCACAGTCTTTCACTAGCACTTCAGACGCTTTATATATTTTTCACTATTAGTTTAACCACTATTATAAATATATAGATCTATATCATAATATTCAGATATTTGTCATTGGCGCTCTGCACATCTAATATAAATATTGCCATAGATATGAAATCATTGAATTAGAATCTGTTAATGTTTAGTATATGTTTTCATGTTTTCATGTTGTTTTTTGTGTTTGTCTCTTGCTGAGATACCAAGCAGTTTTGGATATCCATACTGCGCATGTCTGGGACTACTAACAGGTGTACTGCATTTTTTAATTGGAACTATAAATATATGTACACACAGGGACTCATACATCATTACTACATCCCTGAGGAAGGAAGCTTCGTCTTCCGAAACGCTTAGGGTGGTCCTGCTGGCTCCACTGCTGATTACCACCGCCGACTTCTTTGTTTGGTTCTCCTGCTGACCAGATTACAAGCGAATCTGCTGACACCATCCGCATGCTCCGTCGGGCAAGTTCCCGGCGAATCTGCCGTTGCAGTTCAACACTCTCTAGCTGATCGCGCTACAGAGGTCTGTCCCCGAGAGATCAGGGGGTTGCGCCATCCGGAAGCAGCCGCTGAGTATCAGCACGCCACTGATGCCAAGGAGAGACGCCCAGAGCTGACTAGCCACAGATGAGAGGGGATACTCTCTGAATATCCACTGCCTGTTACCATCTTACTTCTGGTAAGTGGTCTCTTCAGCCACAGCAGCAGTTTCACCAGTGGGACCTATTCCATGTTATATTTTATATGAATATGCTCATATTTTGTGTTGTTTATTAAATGTGTTATTTTTATATCAGTCACCTATTGTTCATCTCAGCATTTGTTTTTTGTTATTGATTTCTCTTGTGTGTCTTTGATGTTTACATGTTATTATTTACTATACAGTATCACGCTATGTATTTTTTTCGTTTTTATTCCACGTCTGATACCTCACCGATTGGAGTACATCATTGGATCTGACACAGTCACCAACACTGGTTGTATATATCCTTTTTATCACGTGTTGTACATGTGTAAGGCGCCAGAGATATAACATCTTTTCCACATGTCCTTCCTCTGACCTGGGGTCAGAGTTATATCACAGGCAGCCAGCCTTTATTCTCATTATAGAATAAACGGTTATTGCAAATCACACTTGATACTAAGGCCACATATTTTGAGAGTTAGTGCTACCTATATTTGTTTTTCAGTCTGTTAGGGAAGACATTGTTTGAAGGATAGGTGACAGAGAGTTGGGTAAATGAAGTACATTCAGAGGAGGGGAAGGTGACTAGTGGAGACCCTTAGGGATCTGTCCTGGGACCGGTGCTCCTTAATATCCTTACTAGTGACATTACAAATATCATGGAAGGTAAAATATGCCTTTCTGCATGACACAAAGATCAGCAACAGGGTTGACATTATGAATAATTAATTAGGTTGATTGGAGGAATGGTCAAGAGTTTGACAACAATAATTTAATACAGTACAATATTAAAAAAAAAAAAGAGTGGCACAAGTTTTTTGTATCGACTCTGCTATAACTTTATTACAGGTTTGCTCATTAAATGAAAAGTCAAAAATGAAATGTAACCCAACCACTTTGCAATATTTGGCCCAGCAATAAGTTTGGCAGTCTGCATTTGGAAATGTTCTCAGATAATCGGCCACTGATCCATGGCATGCAGGCTTTTGAATGACTTAGTACTGAAACCTGTGTATTTATTTTTTCTAGAAATGTGCTGCATTCCTTTCTGGCTGTGGAAGGAGCTAATTCCACAGGGGGTTAAATATGCCAATACAGAATATGCCTTACTGCAGCTAACTACATTACAGAGTATTACGTTTCACATACAGTATGTGCATCTCCATACAGTGCGCTTCGTCTCTTTGCAGCATTGGAATATATCACACAAGTAATCACATCTCTTACAGTACATTGGTTGCTAACATGTGAAGCACAAATGTTAAACACTGCCTTGAAGTAGGTGAATTTAAATGAGGTCAAGAAAAAGGCCAGTGACAATTAACTGCATATCTTTAATAGTTCCAATTTAAATATTGCGGAAATAAACTCTCTTCCTCATTTTTTCCTATTTTCACTGCCAATATGTCTCAATGATGTTTGTTATCATCAGTGAGTTGACTGAAAGTGCCTTCATACTTTAACACTAAGAGGTGCAATATAAAACTGGCTTTCTTAAAGTCAACTGCACGACAAAATATCACTTGACACACAGCAGCCAAAATGTTGAGAAAGCAATTCAACTCATATTAGCCTTGGGGAAAAAAAAAATTAATAGCTGTGTTTTTGAAATCTGATAATTTTTGCCTGACGTGATGACAGAAATTTGGAAAAGCTTGTGGGATACATCAGCCAGCCGAAAAACATACTGATGGTTTAGCCAATATTTTTCACTGATGTTAAACCTCATCAGTGAAGGAGAAGACTTCAAAGCATTACAGAGCTCCAGTATGTTTTGTTCTAATCCACACCCCTGCACAGGTTTAAATAATTGTGCAAGTCTGATTGTCACCAGAGTTTTCTTGAAACTGGCCAGTGAATTAGGACCAAATCCGTTTATCAATTACAAATGTACTGAAAAACAGGAAACATTATTTGCTCTTCTTTACATGTCTCCTATTATTACGTTATTATTATTATTATGGGCATTAAAACAGAGCATATTAAGCACTTAAGACAGCAGCAGTGTTTTTTTTTTTTTACAAAAATAACTGATATTTTTATGCCCCATAATTGCCAATAAATTCAGTAACTACAAGCTTATATTTCTTCCTTAAACAATGTGAGAATGCATAGTGCAAGGCAAAACTGGGGCAAAAAATAGAACTACATTTTTCAGAAAAGGGCTCCCAAGAAAACTAATGGGAGCTCCAGTCACAGTAAATGAGATTGCGCAGAGATAGAGCCATGAGAACAGGGTCATTTGTGAAGATGGAAAGGCTTCATTATACTGAAATATGTTACCCAAATGGGTCAGCGAATGGCAGAAAACCACTGACACCCTGTGACTGCCACCAAAGGCTGCTGTCTATGCTGTGACTCGGGTGTTATTTCTAAGAGAGTCTGAGGTGGAGTGAAGACAGTTAAAATCCTTTTTATGTGGGGCTCGTCTTTGGTTAAAGTGGATCAGTACCCTCATATGGTGATTGGATCGCGGTGTGGCCAGCGGATTTCAGGATAGTTGAAAGATAATGGACAATAGTGCACACAGTCTACACAACTTTATATCAAGCGACATTTTTAAAAACATCAAAATGTGCACTTACAATTTGACAAAGGTAATGCATATATATATCAAACTGAATCTCAGGTGGCGTCGGTGCCATTGTCCCCACCATTCTTGTCTCTTTTGGCGCTCCCTGTAAGGGCTGCATCCCTTCCTGTGACTTCTCCTCTGGGTTTCAGGGCAGCCGGTCGCATTCACCTCTCCATTCCAGTACACCAACAGCTCCAACAACTCAACGCGTTTCGCCCTTTTCGGCTTCGTCAGGACTTGCATCCATTGGTTAGTGTGTTATTGCTATATAAACATTTTTCTAATTGATCAATTATCAATATACGTGTTCATAATATTATATATATATATAATATATATATATATATATATATATATATATATTAGAGAAAAAAAGAGAAAAAGCGCCCGATCCTTGTGTAAAATCAGATAAACAATTTAATAAATCATGGACAAGACAAATGCACACTTACAATTTGTCTATTAAAATAAGGCATATTATGGGACCAGCCCATGCACCAACGGAAGACTACACGGTCACCTCTGCTAAAAGATATCCAGAATGAATCGAGGTGACCGTGTAGTCTTCCGTTGGTGCATGGGCTGGTCCCATAATATGCCTTATTTTAATAGACAAATTGTACGTGTGCATTTGTCTTGTCCATGATTTATTAAATTGTTTATCTGATTTTACACAAGGATCGGGCGCTTTTTCTCTTTTTTTCTCTAATAGGTACTGTGGGAGTTTGGTGAGCCCAAGAAGAAGCAGCCTGGACCTTTGTATCATTTTATTCATGGACTACATACAGTATGGACTTAAGTATTTATGTATTTTGAATTTTTGTTTATTGGCATATTTACTATATGGTTTTTTATATGCCAATATTTATATATCTGTGATTTTTTTCTTTAGTCCTTTGACACTCCAGTGTCATTTTTTATATTTTTTTCATTGCATTCTTGATTTTTCTTTTTTCTTTTTACATTTTTTAATGCACACTTTTTTATTGCATAGGCAAATTATTTATTGTTTCATGCCACATATATATTGATATATTCATTTTTATAGGTTATTGGTACTTGGTGCAACATCTTGCCATCTGTTTTCAGAATTGCAGCAATTTGGGTGTAGTGTGTGTAGGGCGCTGTCTTTATTACTGTTCATATATATATATATATATATATATATATACAATATTTAAAGCTTATATACATATTTGTTTATCATCTTTAGGAATAACCACCAAAATAGCTATTTATGTCATAATCTATGCACATAACTCTAGAATCTATAAAATCATTGGCAAACATAGTTGTATACAAACACATGAAACCGCACTGAAATTGTAAGTTAGAAATGTTGATATTTCTGATAACAAATGTGCAATATTCTAAGCAACAAATGTGTATCTCTTATTACATAATTTTAAAGAGTAACAACATGTATTGGATACTGTAGGGGTGTGACAGTGAGGGGTTAACTAGGCTCACAATAAAGGTTAAGCCCACTTGGTTATCCCTAATCCATGCATTGCGGTTCGTGAGTGTCAGCTCTTGAGCCCAGTGTTTGTCAATGCATTGTGAAAAATTATGCGACAATAAAGAATTGTCTGTGTTTTACCTTTCCAGGAGTGCCAGCAAGCAGAGATTGCTAGGCTATGGGTTTTAGGGTGGGTTTGCAGAGAAAGTCTTGTCAGATTGTACCTAGGTAGTCGGGGTCCAGAGTTGCTGAATACCCCAAAAATGTACCTGGGAATCAGGTTGAATCCCGGATACTTACAGGCACAATGCTCCGGTCAAAATCCTGACTCAGCGGGTGGTTTCTGAGTGACAAGTGGCAGAGGTGCCAGGTTGGCGCATGCTCTTGTCAGAATCTGCATCCACGCTTGCCCGGCTTAGATAGACTGGCAGCGCTTTGATAGGCTGGTGGGATTCTTCCCACACTTGGATTGACTGCCATTTTTTATGAATGAACTCTGAAATACTATAAGGATGCCTCAGCCAATCCGGACGAGAGATTCTAAGTGCGAAAACAGCAGCGGTAAATTTGAAACGACCAAAAGATGCTCTCGGAGAAATAGCAGCATAAAAAAATTCAAGGCGAAATATTTTCTAAGTCCCACTTTTTGGGGCCAAGTTCTGAGAATAGAACGTAGCGGTCGCGGCAGGGATTGCAAGCCGAAAACAGTGGCAGGACGTTTGGTACTATCTCCCGGTCAAGGGATTTCGGCATCTCCGGAGGAAAGAGAGCGGTGGCGTCAGGAACTTCATGCCAATTTGATTTTCAGTGACAAAGTGATAGTGTGCAAAAAAGGCGCTAAACACTATAGGTGATCACTAACTATAAAGTGACTCCAAATAATTAAACCAAAAAATAGTAGTGAATAATCGTGCAAACAAATGTGCATAAAAGTAATACAATAAAAGTTGTAACTCCCTGCTCAAACCCTCTGGTAGGGCATGTCTTCACTTGCCCCCAAAACGTAGAAACTTTTTCTCACAGTCCAGGGGGAGCATATAGGAAAAAACAACAATAAACAACAATCTAAGTGCTGATGATTCTGATATGTGGCTACATTCTGATGTAGTCTTGGCTCCTATGAATAGCCTACTCACAAGATTTCAAAGGTTTTAAGGCAACATCAGTATGCTGTAATAGATGTGTTCCTCTACAGCCTGGTCAAGATGTACTTCAATTTAAAACTTCAGTGGAGAGGAACCTCAGCAAGGAGATGTATAGAAAATAAATATGCCCATAGCACAGATCAATTTGATAAAAAAGAAATATTTATGTAGAAACTATAAAATGCACACTTACAATACTGCAAGTTAAAATCAACATATAACACTCATGTGTAGCTGGAGAGTTCACCCGATGTCGTAGCTCACCCCTCTGCCTCCGTTGGACTCCGTTACTCATGCTGGATACTCCGTGTGTGGCGTGTGGCTGTCTGCCTTTCGACAGTCTGTGAAGGCTCAGCTCCGACGCGGTCTTCGAGAACGGATCGTCACTTTCGGTTTCGGCATTCGAGGTGTGCAGTCTACTGTTTTGTCAATTAGATTCACGGCTTCCTCAGGAGTTCCTCAGACACTCCTGAGGAAGCCGTGAATCTAATTGGCAAAACGCATAGAGTGGGACCTCCCAGATTACCATTGAGCATTGGAGAGATGCGCTGCCGATAGATGATTATAGTGTTATATGTTGATTTAACTTGCAGTATTGTAAGTGTGCATTTGATAGTTTCTATATAAATTTTTGTTTTTTATCAAATTGATCTGTGCTATGGGTATATTTCTTTTCTATACATCTCCTTGCTGAGGTTCGTCTCAACTCCCCCCTCCCCAAGCCGGCTCTGCAGACACAGGAGGGAAGGAGCACATTGTGACACGCTCCCCCGCACCCGCTCTGCCGAAACAAATGGGAAGGAGTGCCAGAATTGTGAGTGGGGAAGGAGCGCTAGCATTGTGACGCGCCGCCCCCCCCAATCCCCAACCCACTCTGCCGATACATAAGGAGTGCCAGCAGTTGATGCGATTCCCCCCCCCCATGCTTCTTACCTTCTTACCTTCTTGCCGCTAACGCTAACACCTCCTGGGGCCAGCTTCCACCGCCGTGATCAGGTGCGGGGGGGGGGGGGAGATGATGAGGGGTGCGGGTGGGTGATGTGAGGGGCGAGGGGGGGGGAGATGATGTGAGGTTCAGGGGGGAGGGGGTGATTGGTGATGTGAGGTGCAGGGTGGGAGAGGGTGATGGGTGATGTGAGGTGCATGGTGGGAGAGGGTGATGGGGGATGTGAGGTGCAGGGCGGTGATCTGAGGTACAGGGGGTGATTTGAGGTGCAAGGGGGTGATTTGAGGTGCAAGGGGGGTGATTTGAGGTGCATGGGGGTGATTTGAGGTGCATGGGGGTGATTTGAGGTGCATGGGGGTGATTTGAGGTGCAGGGGGGGAGAGTGATGTGAGGTGCAGGGGGGAGAGTGATGTGAGGTGCAGGGGGGAGAGTGATGTGAGGTGCAGGGGGGAGAGTGATGTGAGGTGCATGGGGGGAGAGTGATGTGAGGTGCAAGGGGGGAGAGTGATGTGAGGTGCAAGGGGGAGAGTGATGTGAGGTGCAAGGGGGGAGAGTGATGTGATGTGAGGTGCAGGGTGGAGTGATGTGAGGTGCAGGGGAGGAGAATGATGTGAGGTGCAGGGGGGAGAGGGATGTGAAGTGCAGGGGGGGTGGGATGTGTGTGGTGTGCAGGGGGGTATTGTGTGTTTGATGTGGAGGGGGAGTATTATGTGTGTGGGAGAGATGGGGGTATGAGAGATAGATGGGGAGTATCGCAAAGGTTGATAGTGAGGGGTTCTGGGGGAGATATGAGGATGATGATGAGGGTTGCTGGGGGAGATATATGAGGATGATGATGATGAGGTGCTGGAGGAGAGATGATGATGATGATGATGATTTTACCCGTGCGGCTCAATTTTTTTTTCCTTGGAGCAGTTCGGCCCTTCTCACTTTACGAGTTTGCAGGCCTGCTCTAGAGGAATACATCTATTACAGCATACAAATGTTGCCTTAAAACCTTTGAAATCTTGTGAGTAGTCACATCAGAATTTATCCACATATCAGAATCATCTGTACTTAGATTGTTGTTTATTGTTGTTTTTTCCAATTTGAGTTCCAGAACATTTCGGACCAAGTCCCAGTCAACCTAAAGACTTTGTTTTCTGTTCTATTTTACAAGGAAGTCTGTTTTTTTTAGCCCAGACCCTCAGTAAGTTTGTTTTCTTCTGTATTTTGTAATCCACTGTGTGTACGTCTGTTTCTATGGAATAAATGACAATTTGTTTTACTATCTTGTTTTGCTCAGTGAATGACCCCGGTAAAAAGGTGTAAATACCTGGTCTCCCGTGACAAGGGGTATTGAAATGGACATAGTGGTTTGCTTTTTTTTTTAGTACAGTTTTAGTTGCTTGAGTTTATCACCTTTAGCTTAATCAAAATGGCCACTAAAAAGAGTGTAGTTTAGCTCCAGAGGACACCAGCAGGTTGAAAATATATATAAAAAAACTATGGAAATTTGGCAAAATTGCTGCTTTAATTGACTCCTTGTTTTAAACAAAACAGCAGCATGTGTCAAACGTAAAGCAGGTGTGCAGCGGCCTGTACCTGAGTTCAAATTGTGTGAAGGATAACAAAAAAAGTAATTACACATTAAATCTCTCCTAGCATGTTTTCTTTAATAAAGTTATAATGTGATCTTGAGCAGAAAAAATGTATTACATGTAAAAAATATAAACCCAAATTATAAAATCCTTTGCATCACATTTTAGATTTTCTCACAATGTGTGTGGTTCTATTTTTGTTTCATATTTGAAGTGGAAACATTTATACAAATTTATGTTTTTCATTGACCGGCTGTTACTTTTATGTTGAAATGTAGTACGTTAAAAAACATTTTAATGTTTTAATTTCCATTTTTGTCCTTTGTAACTTCACAGTGTCATGCATCTGATTTAGGGTGCGTCCTTTTTCTACTTACAATATGGCCCTCGTCATAACTTTCTGGGAGGTTTGCATAGTTGCCAACACTAAATAAGGGCAATTTTGTCATCTTCGAGCAAGGGATCAACACCTACTCTCACTGACTTTGAGTTTCAGCTGTGACAGTCTAACTTCTTTCCACATGTCATTGCCTCATTCCCACCAATCATTCATATTACAATCTGTCTATTGTCAGGCAATTTCTTGGTTATATCTGAATCGACGCGAGTCATGACAGCATTGCCGAGCCACTAAACCAGTCAAATTAATGAGGCTAGACTGCTGGGTACATAAAATGTCAGCCGTTTAATGAGGGCTTCCCAAGCACGCTGTGGGAAATATGGTTTGGTAAAATAATCTTTTTGAAAAGGCCTGTGAAGTATTAAGTTACGCTTTTGTCATTTCATTCGACTAATGATGATAAAATGTTTGTCTAAATGGATATGAGCCAAAACAGTTTGACGTATGATCCTATAAATAAATTGCAATGAAACCACATGGTGACTTTGTCTGGCCTTTCACAGATTTATAAGACTGGGTTGGACAATGATGAGGCATTACTCCCTCAGTATCGATATTGTATTGTTCATTTCACTATTCACTGATGACTTGTTGAAGATTTGGCAAATCAAATATAATTGTACTGAGAATCTATTGGTTTGCATAATTGTATATTACATATCCTAAATTATTTTTACAAAATTGTGTATTGTTTTTATTGACATTTATCCATTTTCGTGCATATAAATATTTCAGCACCGCATCTTGCATAAAATGTTTTTGATTTAGTGAAAGATTGTTGTAGACTATTTTTTTATATAGATAAAGTTCTTACCATAGAACGAAACGCGTCAGTTTCACAGTCCATGTGGATGTCTTTTTTCTTTTGATTAAATAAAAGTTTTTTATTTTTAACGCGCTTGGTTTGAGTTCTTCCAGAAGAGCAGTGACCGCCGAGTTCTTCCTTTACCTATTTTTTTTTATAGGTGACAGACACAATCATCTTTTTACAATGTAATGGGATAGATATAATATGATATATATGAGACCTAATATATAATGAATATATTTAAAATACCATAAAAATAGCCTTGCTAGCCTTGAATAAGTGAATATATATATATATATATATATATATATATATATATATATATATATAATTTATTTATTTATTTATAAAATATTTTACCAGGAAGTAATACATTGAGAGTTACCTCTCATTTTCAAGTATGTCCTGGACACAGAGTTAAGACAAATAATACATGTTTACAAATACAGTTACATAATGAGCAGGGTATACATTATATACAAGACATTGCATGCACAGTTAAAGATAATTTATATTATGGGCGTATGAAACAGTTACAGACCAGATTAAAATGTGTGACAGCCTTAGATTTGAAAGAACTTAGACTGGTAGTGGATGTAAGAGTCTCTTATATAAAATCACTTTCCAACTTTCTTTAGGAAGCATGTTTGTTTGTAAAATCACCACATAGCTTTCTGTTTTCGAAAATGAATTAAGAATGGTCTTTTGAAAACAAATTTGAATTAGTGTATTGCGTAAAAAAAAACAAAAAACAATTTCTCTCTTAAAATCCTTAGCGGCACACGCATATTTAGTGCACATTTTCTTGTTCTTTGTATGGTTGTGGGTAAAGTTCATACATATTAATGCATTAGGAATTGTTTGCGTCTACTTTCATTTGTCATTTGTGGCAAGAAAAAGTTGAAAGACAATTTTAATGCATTCATATTGCAGAAAAGGTGAGCATGGCAGCAATTTTTTATAGATATCATTTGCTTATGACTTTGTGTGACATCGGCAACTTCCAAACTTAACCTCTAACTCTACAGCATATCAAAATTGTTTTTCTATATTGCCGCATTCATTTCTTACCCTTCTTTGAGGCCACACTTATGTAAACAATTGTTTTTCTTGAGTTGATTAATATACAGTACTAATTTTCTCAAAAATACTTAACTCAGTCTTGATCACTGAAACATTTGTAATTTGTGCAGCATGTTCTAGTTATTAACTTAATCTGTGCTTAACAAAAGCAGCATGCATTGAGGCCTATGTATCAAGGCAAACATGAAGCAATTCTGAGGCAAAACAAACTAAAATGGATGTGTCAAAGAATAAATCCTATTGATTTTAGATATTTTGCTCCATGATAGGACCATTTCTGCTTTAATACCTACAGTTGTGTGAAAAAGAAAGTACACCCTCTTTGAATTCTATGGTTTTACATATCAGGACATAATAACAATCAACTGTTGCTTAGCAGGTCTAAAAATTAGGTAAATACAATCTCAGATGAACAACAACACATGACATATTACACCGTGTCACGATTTATTTAACAAAAATAAAGACAACATGAAGAAGTCATATGTGAAAAACTAAGTATACCTTATGTTTCAATAGCTTGTAGAATCACCTTTAGCAGCAATAACTTGAAGTAATCATTTTCTGTATGACTTTATTAGTCTCTCACATCATTGTGGAGGAATTTTGGCCCACTCTTCTTTACAACAGTGCTTCCGTTCATTGAGGTTTGTGGGCATTTGTTTATGCACAGCCCTCTTAAGGTTCAGCCACAGCATATCAATCGGGTTGAGGTCTGGACTTTGACTGGGCCATTGCAACACCTTGATTCTTTTCTTTTTCAACCATTCTGTTGTAGATTTGCTGGTGTGCTTGGGTTCATTGTCCTGTTCCATGACCCAATTTCAGATGGCCTTACATTTGACTCTAGAATACTTTGGTTTACAGAAGAGTTCATGGTCGAAATCAACCACCCCTCCACCACCGTGCTTGACAGTTGGTGTGAGGTGTTTGTCCTGATATGCTGTGTTTGGTTTTTGCCAAACGTGGCGCTGTGCATTATGGTCTAACATCTCCACTTTGGTCTCGTCTGACCAAAGGACATTGTTCCAGAAATCTTGTGGTTTGTTCAGATGCAACTTTGCAAACCTAAGCCGTGCTGCCATGTTCTTTTTAGAGAGAAGAGGCTTTTTCCTGACAACCCTTCCAAACAAATCATACTTGTTCAGTCTTTTTCTAATTGTACTGTCATGAACTTTAAAATTTAACATGCTAACTGAGGCCTGTAGAGTCTGAGATGTAACTCTTGGGTTTTTTTTGCAATTTCTCTGAGCATTGCACGTTCTGAGCTTGGGGTGAATTTGCTGGGACGTCCACTCCTGGGAAGATTGGCAACTGTCTTGAATGTTTTCCACTTTTGAATAATCTTTCTCAATGTAGAATGATGGACTTTAAATTGTTTGGAATGGCCTTATAACCCTTCCCAGATTGATGGGCAGAACAATTGCTTCTCTAAGATCATTGCTGATGTCTTTCCTCCTTGGCATTGTGTTAACACACCTGAATGCTCCAGACCAGCAAACTTCAGCTTTTATAGAGGTGGTCACACTTGCTGATGATCAATTCATCAAGGACATTTGATTAGCAGCACATGTCTGCTACTTAGCATCTTAATTCCTATGGAAGCAGTAAGGGTGTACTTAGTTTTTCACACATAGCTTCTTCATTTTGGCTTTAATTTTGTTAAATAAACCATGACACAGTGTAATATGTCATGTGTTGTTGTTCATCTGAGGTTGTATTTACCTGAGGTTGATAAAGTGCCTTTGCACGAAACACGTAGGTGCGTTATATTAGTCATATTGCTGTGAGCCTGCATTAAAACTGATCAGTCTATTTGGAGCTTGAATGGGAATTTTTCATTCTTACCAAGATTGAATGTGCCTTCTGCTGTGCTCTGCTACAAACCTCGTCTATGTATTTAACTGATGAGTTTTTTTTATTACAGTATGTACAATTGAAGTTTTTGCCCTCTTATTGGGTTATTCTGACCCAAACAGAACCTATTTATGTATGTTTATAGACGTGCTAACGTATACATGTGAATAATATAGTAATAGGGGACAATAGCAGAATTATTTGTCAAATATATTGTTTTTTTATTTATATGATTTAAAAAAAATTATATGCTAATTTTCTTTGTTGCCTTTTTGGTGGAGTTGGTGGTGTTGGAGGCGATCTTGATGATTGCCGGCAGCCTCCTACTGTAAAAAATATTTTCTGGTGATTTCCAAAAAGAACGTGCAAAGATGATGATAATTCTAAAAGTGATAGCGCCAGGTCTGCATTAGGTTAATACACACCTTCGGTACCAGGGTGCCATACAATGCATACTGTATGTTGCCATGCTGGTTTGGCTACCAGTCTGCCCTCCTTGTCATGCAAGCCCTGGTAACAGTGCAGGCAGTGACAGGACCAATCATGGGTTTCCCCACAAATGCAGCTCCCTTGAGTGATGGGGAGGAGGTGGGACAAGGCCGGTGTTCTACCCAATCATGGGTTCCTTGTACCTTCCTCCCATTGCACTTAAGGGGCGGCAACCCCAAATTTAGGCAGTTTCTCTACCGTTGAGAGAGACAGGTATCACGCAGGATTGCCTGTGCACTGGCATCCCCTATTCCTCTTCCCCTTGGGGGAGAGTGAGTGATCACCATACCCCTGTCCCTGCTAGAGAGGCAGAGAAGAGTAAGGACTGCTTTGGGTGCCCTTGGCCAGGACCATCCAGAAGTTGGAGACCTGCAGAGAACTGTATTGGACAGGACACCTATGACACTGTCTATGCAGAGGAGCAATATATCGGTTCCAATTATCTATAACTCCTGCCTGGGGTGCAATCTTTTTGGGGGAATGTCACGGGAGACCAGGTATTTACACCTTTTTACCGGGATCATTCACTGAGCAAAACAAGATAATAAAACAAATTGTAATTTATTCCATAGAAACAGACGTACACGCAGTATATTACAAAATACTGAAGAAAACACACTAACTAGGGGTCTGGGCAAAACAAACTGGACTTTCCAAGGTGAAATGGCACATAAAATAAAGTCTTTAGGTTGACCGGGACTTGTCCCAAAATGTCCTGGAACTCAAATCGGCATGAAGTTCCTGACGCCACCACTATATCCGCTCCGGAGCTACGAAAATCCCTTGACTGGGAGATAGTACCAAACATCCTGGTACTCTTTTCGGCTTGTAATCCCAGCTGCGACCGCTACATTCTATTCTCAGAACTTGGCCCCGAAAACTTGACCTTGAAATTTCAGAACCTGGCTCACTGCAATTCCTCTCTGAGCATCTTTTGGTGATTTCAAATTTGCCGCTGCTGTCTTGGCACTTAGAATCTGAGTGAATCTTGCAACTGGATTGGCTGAAGTATACTTATAGTATTTCAGAGTTCATTCATGAAATACTCCAGCCAATCCGAGTGTGGGAAGAATCGCACCAGCCTATCAGAGTGCTGCCAGTCTATCTAAACTGCTCAAGCTCGGATTCAAAATTTGACAAGGGCATGTGCCAACCTAGCACCTCTGCCACTTTTCAGTCAGGACCCACCCACGGAGTTAGGCTCCTCAAAGTTTGGTCTGGGGAAAATAAATGTCCGATGACTTCCGTTCATCCCAGGACGTGAATATTTGAGGCTAACTCCGATTTTGGTGAATGATTTTGGTACCCAAATGGCTTTCGCATTTGGCGACCTCTGAGGCTTTCATGTCCGGGATCCGAGCAGACTTGATGGCACCAAGCTTGGTAGCCAAATGGTCTGTTGGAACTGTGGACCTTGAAGTCCCCTGCTCATATACCGTGCACAAGTATATGTACTTTTATACACTTAAATAAAATGTACTGTCACATATTTTTTCTAAGTCCTTTGGTTATGGGGAATAGAATGAAAAAGCATGCAGGTTAATTTTCCCCAGCCTTATCCCCACACACACTGAAAACCGGACTTAGACTTTTAAAAACCCACGCAACCTTATCTATGGTTGGAGTACCCCCAGAACCCTTATACCAGGTTCTGGGTGATCAAGACATTAACTGGGCATCTCCCCTTTTACTAGTGACCCCTTTACCGTTTCAGGGATACCACACATTCCTATGCCCCATTTACCTTTCTGGTCTGTGCTGAAGCAGGGAACCCTAGTGGTGAGTCGCGCTAGCGTTTTCAAGTGGAGATTTTGCCGGAGCAATGTCTTTCAATGTACCTAAGAATCTGACCTGATTCCTGGCTACATTTTTGGGGTATCCAGCAACTCTGGAACCCCGCTACCTAGACACATTCTGACAAGACTTTCTCTGTAAAACCCCCCTTGAAACTCATAGCCTAGCAATCTGTGCTTGCTGGCATCCCTGGGAATGTAAAACACTGAAAATTCTTTATTGTCGCACAATTACATATATTTCAGATACAATAAACACGTTCAAGAGCAGACACTTTAAAACCCCAAATATGGATCAGAGGGCACCAGACGGGCTTAATACCTTTATTGAGAGCCTGGTTATACCCTCACTGTCACAGGGGAGAGAAGTACGTTCTGCTGTGGGAGATTGCCTCCATACATCTGGAGCCTACAGTAGATGGAGGCGCTGTGTACCCAAGAATAAACGGTAATGAAGCCTGTCCAGATGTCCCCACTACCATTGGCGGACCACTCGGCATCCTGTGAGCCAACAGGTAGCACGCACAATACACCTGGTAACAGGGGAATCTCCCAGAGGGTGGGGGAAAGACCGTTACACATATGAATGAATGAATGAATGAATGTACTTTAGTATTCTCACAGTTGATTGCTCGTTATAATATATTTCTTAGAAAGGTAGTACTCATATTTAAGGTATTGCGCCACAGAGAGCTTTCTATTTCATGTTCAGCAGTAATTGTCTCAATCATTATTCAACTTTTCCATTCACATTATAAATTCTACAACGATGAGCAGCATATTCCTTTCTTGAATGCCACATTAAGAGTAGGTTTTAATAAAAATATATATATTTATAGTAACATTCATGCATAACCACTTGCACTGCAGTTAGTTTCTTTTCACTGCAGTCATCCACATCCCTTTAAAATCAAAGATACCATCAAGTCATTTCTTCCAAGCCAGACAGTGGGAGTCTGGTATGTTATACAGTACTTAAAGAAGCTAATTGTTTTTCAAGTTTAGGAGGACTTGAATTACCATTCTGATTGTGAATGAAGCAATTGAAGAACTTTACGCTACTTTGTAGACCACAAAAAAACCTGGTGGTAAAAACGAGTCTACAGTCCAATCAGTAAATCAGGGAAAAAAAGTGCCCGTATTTACTATAAATTGCTTTAGGGAGGATCACCAAAGATGAGACATATCTGGTTTTATTCTTTTTGTCTAATTAACTACCGTGCTCTGCAGAGAGGGCTGCAGAGCATTGCATCTGGTCTACAAAATGATTGGAAAACCTTAGTAAATCATACTGAGATATCATTGTTTAATGTCTCACTGGGTTTTTTTTGTTTGCCTTTCTTTGGATCATTATACTGTAAATGTAAATATAGGATGAGTATTTGTCGTCTACATTTAACATAGGTTGAAGTCAATGGACAATCTGCTATGTCCTGTAACTATGCTGAGAAAACGCCAACAAAAGTTCAAGCAATTTGCTGAAGATTTGACATTTGCACCTGTTTTTAACATGTTTACATGACCCCCAATATTTCCCAAATAAAAGGGAACATAGAAAGTCTATTTGTTACGAGTTTTATATCAAACGTACATGACGGAAAGTTAATTGAAAATCTATAACAAAATCATCACAAAGATAAATATAAAAGGGTTACCAACTCTACAAGGTATATAGTACATTTATGAGAATCTAAACACTATGGCATTATAGTGTGTGATGCACAAAACACAAGATCAACGCATATCCAACTCCTCTAAAACCCAAGATTTCATCATTTTTAACCCTTTCTTATTACTTAGATCATACGGTAAGCTAATGGTAATGTATTAAAGATATTTCAGTTTGCATGTCGGAGAGTGCTGGCTCCATAAAAGCTAAAGAGAGAAACAGGATCCATTTAGCTCGGGGGGATATGGGGGAAAAAAGAATAGATTTAGAAGGTAGGACTTGCATGATCTGAGGTTACATTAACGTAATGAAAAAGCTTATCATATTATGGCCAAATTATGTAACTAATAACCCAATTTAAATGAAATATTAGAAAGAGTTATATTTGTGCAGGCTTCTATGCAACATGACATAAGTCATAAGGAAGGCTTACTAATGGATTAGTGTGAATCTGAATCTATCTATCTATCTATCTATCTATCTATCTATCTATCTATCTATCTATCACCAAAATTAAATGACCAAGGAAGGAGACACAGCACTACAGGAAGATGAAAAATGGGTATTTAATCCATATCCAAATGTATCGAACGTATCAGATCCATGCCTGCACCCTCCTGATGAAGGGCCCTGAGATGACTCAGAAACGTCGGATACATTTGGATATGGATTAAATACCCATTTTTTCATCTTCCTGTAGTGCTGTGTACCCTTCCCTGGTCATTTGATGTTGGTGAAGTATCTTTTTTATACTATTTATGATGCGTGCACTTGCCTTGAGCTAATTGTTTTGTATAGATGGTGTGTTTTCTCTCTGCTTTTTGTGTGTGTGTATATATACAGGGCTCGACAAATTATTACAAAAAAGTCACCCGCCCCACCCCTCTGCAACCTCCTTCCCTTGCTGGCGAGTCTTACCTGTGATCAGGTGGTGCGGCATCTCCCGGCATTCTCCTGAGTCTCCCCCATTAACTCCTGTGTCTCCCCCTGCACCTCTTGTGAAAATGGCTGCGCTGTGTCATTTGTCATAGCAACGAGATGCCACGTAGCATCCCGTTGTCATGGCAATGCGGTGTAGCCATTTTCACGGAGTTGCAGGGTGAGACATGGGAGTTACAGGGGGAGATGCAGGAGAATGCTGGGAGAGGCCGCACCCTCCGGCCACAGGTAAGACTTGTAAGCAGGTAAAATGCACTCGTCCATTTGTTGAGCCCTGTGTGCATATATTGTGACAAAAATGCCCTTTTGGCTAAAGGTTTTTTTTTTCTCTTTGTCTGGGATCCTTAAAAAAACACTGTCTTCTAGGGTAAACCACAACACAGGACAAGTCCAGCTCTGGTTTATGTGTTTTTATTTGCTTTAACCCTTTAGCAGATGAGACAAGATTAACAAAATCAAAATAAATCCTTGCTCTCTCTTGAGCACTAACTAGACAGAAGTTTCTATCTACAGTTGGGTGGCTTCCCCACTTAAATGCAGGTATCAAACAAAATTGCTGCAGACAAGTGTCTGTTTGTTGCAGTCCAGCTCTCTTGACTGGAATAGGGGAGTTGGGGAGAACTGGCCCAGGCTGGCCTTTTTTAAACAGTGCTGATTAGGCCCAAGTGATCTGCAACTGGCTTCACCTGCAGAGCCTCCCTTGTTCAGTGCAAAACCTGGCCTAAATTTCTAAAGGCAGCTTGTAAGGCTGTGGAGCAGGATCATCCTCATGGCTTTTAACTCTTAGTAGGGACAGGTAGAATTTGTCAAAGCAGGCCTTGTATACCTTCTATCCACAACTACACCACATTTCCTCTCATTATATATATATATCACCCCTGACGAAGTCCTTAGTGACGAAACGCGTAGGGCGTTTCCCAAAGTGGCGAGTTTGTGGCTGATTTTACTGCAACACGAACGGAGAGAGTATTCTGTGGCTGTTGCTAAATTATCTGGGACTGCTGTCGTTCCGGTATTGTGGTTGCCTGCTTGTGAGCAGTGAAAGCTGAAGGAGGTGTTTCCGGAGGGAGTCTCTGATTGAGACGCTGATTCTAACATCACATGGTTCCCAAAGCTCCAGTACATCCTGCTGTACTAACGGACGCACCAGAGGTGGCACCAACGGAACAGTCTGGCGTGGATCTCCTGCAACTTCAAGGCGATTGAGTATATCTCATACATGCATATCTTTTTATTCTGTTTGTGAGTGCTCTTTTTATATTTTTCAACTTTATAAATACCTTTTTATACTTTATTACACTAGGAGTGCGCCTGTTTTTTCTTTTTCTGCATATATATATATATATATATATATATATATATATATATATATATATATATATATATATATATATATATATATATATATATATATATATACTGAGTTAAGTTATGGTGAGTAAAAAAAGTGACAAAAACCCTCCACAGGAAAGCAAATATGCAAATATAGCTGTATGCTCATCTGCATGTCTTAGGCAGGTCTGCAACCCCGCCTTTCCCCATTATCACCCAGCATACAGCACTTCCACTGCAGCAAGGGATTCTGGGAAATGACATGCAAATGAGCACACAGTGTCACTTTTTGCCTCAATAACCATTTTTAACATGGTTCCCTATAGGCTTAAGCTTGCTGCATGGTCACAGCTTTGAGCACAGCCAGGGTTAAGGTGCATACCCAGAAAACCACCCACAGACAGCTGTTTCGACCTTGATGGGTCTCATCAGTGTGGGGTTGAAAATCACACAGCTATATTTGCATATATATATATATATATATATATATCAAAACAAAACAGAAATGGTAAAGGAGCGCCTAATGCAACAACCTGCCTAACTGTGAATAAGTAGCCAACTGCGTTGATACAACCTATGGGGTGGCTAAGGTGAAATAATATAATTAAAAAACCCTATGTAATTCTAAGATAAAATGTGTAATAACTTTAATACAAAGTGCTTCTGGAAAAAAAATTTGTGTGTTGTAATACAAAAAATATCTTGAATGAAATATAAAATACAAAAAAATATAAAAAATATATGAAAAAATGAAAATAAAAACTTTTTTCCAAAAAACCTTTAAAACCTTAAAAGTCACAGAGTCCTGTTCCAAATGAATGCATCCAGGTAAGGCAGCCCATTTATAAGGGATCACAACTCCCTAGGAATACCTATGAAAGAAAAAAGAAAAGAAAACAGGCGCACACCTAGTGCATTAAAGTTTACCAATAATTTTATGGAACAATTAAAACCAGACAAATGCCCACTCACAAGTAAAGCGTTATTTGAAAGCAGTTATGAGATTGGCCCTCATAAGCCAGTGGTGCCGTTCGAGCCTGTAATGGTGTCCTCTCGTGCGCGGTCTCCTTCTACCGGAAGTGACGCTCACCCGGTCTGGTGTCCCGCACAAAACGGAAGTCCCTCCAGGAAACCGAGGCCTCTCCTGACTGCCTCTAGCTGCTGCACCACCAATCAAGCCAAACGATGTGTCCACTGAACTGCTTTACCGAGCCTCCCACAAGCTGCGTTCCTCTCAGTCTGCTCTCAGTGGGACAAATGTCTGCTCTGCTCTAGCCACGCCCTACGCGTTTCGTCATCGATGATGACTTCTTCAGTGCGCCTGTTTTCTTTTCTTTTTTCTTTCATATATATATATATATATATATATATATATATATATATATATATATATATATATATATATCCGTTATTTATTTATTTATATGTATATACAGTGTTCGACAAATCCGGTCGCCCGCACGTCCCGGGCGACTGGATTTGACCCTGTGGCGACCTCCTCATGGCAGCGCATGCAATTTTCCCTGCTTGCTCTATATGAGCCCATTATTTGCTTCCTTTTCCAACTGCAATGGCCGCGCGGCTCAGACGCCGCGTTGCCATGCCAACATGACGCTCATGACGTCATGACGTCATGCAGCGTCAAGGAGCTGAGGCGCACAAGGCACCGATTGGAGCCTGGAGCTAGCCAGCCCGCACCTGCCGCTCGGCTGCCAGACCTCCCGCATCTCTTGCCTGACCTCCGGCCCAGCTGCCAGATTACCGCACCTCCTGCCAGACCTCCCGCACCTCTCGCCCGGCTGCTGCACCACCCGACAGATCTCCCGCCTGGCTGCCAGACCTCCCGCACCTACCGCCCGGCTGCCCGACCACCAGCCCAGCTGGCCGCATGTGGAGGACAAGCAAGCCCTGGTGAACTGCTGCACAGGTAGGCCCCCTTCCTTCCAATGAATACCCACCCAGTGAGTGTGTCTGTGAGTGTGCACGTGTGTCTGTGAGTGCGTGCGTGTCTGTGAGTATGTGCGTGTGTCTGTGTGAGTGTGTCTGTCTGTGAGTGTGTGTTAGTCTGTGAGTGTGTGTGTCTGTGTGTCACCCTCTCCCTGTCTCCCTCTCCTTGTCACCCTCTCCCTGTCACTCTCTCCCTGTCTCCGTCACCTCTCCGTCTCCGTCACCGTCTCCCTGTATCTGTCACCCTCTCCGTTACCCTTTCCCTCTCCCTGTCACCCTCTCCCTGTCCCTGTCACCCTCTCCCTGTCACCCTCTCCCTGTCACCCTCTCCCTGTCACCCTCACCCTGTCACCCTCTCCCTGTCTCTGTCATCATCTCCTTGTCACCCTCTCCCTGTCCCTGTCACCCTCTCCCTGTCACCCTCTCCTTGTTCTGTCACCCTCTCCCTGTCTCTGTCACCCTCTCCCTGTCTCTGTCACCCTCTGTCACACCCACACTCTCTCCCTCTCTCTGTCGCACCCACAGTCTCGGTTTGTCACCCACACACTCTCTCTCTCTCTCTCTCTCTCTGTGTCTTTCACCCACACTCTCTCACACTCTGGATCTGGATATCTTATTTACCCTGTATATCTTAACTGCCCTATACCTACACCGAAATAACCTATACTGCTTTCTTCCAGATCTAACTCTTGAGCTTCACACGTGAGATATCGGAATCCCCCCTAACCCAGAAGACATCTAGGGAACACCTCCCCTCCAATGTATAACATTGCGGGAATGAGGATAGCTGGACATTGAGGTACTGCGGATCAGGTAAGATCCCAGGTGGGATTGCTGCTTTTGCTATTGTGAAGCAGGGGCATCCAGGCACTGGTTAAGGGGTTCAGGAAACTAGTCATTCACATGTGGCTTTTTTTTGTAGATACGACATTTACACACACACACACACACACACACACACACACACACACACACACACACACACACACACACACACACACACACACACACACACACACACACACACACACACACACACACACACACACACACACACACACACACGTAATTATGTAACAAGGACTAATTGTATTAAAGTATAAATGTAATACAATAAATAAACTGTTATGTCAAAAACGAATGTTGTTCTTACTAGGAATTTATTCCTTTTTTTAGCAACAATATCAACAGTCCTTAAGGACTAAATAATGTACTGTATATTTGGGTGCCTATCTGTTGTTGGGACTCGGTTCCACGAGAGTCCAGGAAATCTCTCTGGATCCAATGTCCGGGACAGTTCATCCCTGCTTCCACAGCAGACTCACATCCTTGTTTCTTCCTGGAGGTGCCACTCAGGCAGTCCCAGCATGCTCTGTATTTCTTTTATACTCCTGCTCATTCAGGATACCAGCCTGATTAGCTGATTTGCTGCACCTGCAACAAGCCTCTCAAGGTGAGGTTAACTCCCTGTAGGCTGGAAAGCACACGAGCTACACCTATTCTGGACCCAGGGTCGTGTCTAGGGTATGAATCAACCCAGATAGCTTCAACTCAGCCCTCTTTCCAAAGCACACCAAGTCCTGTTATATTTTCTTCACTTTATTAGGAAAGGAGCAGTATATACAGGCACTTGTGAATGTAATGGTGTTGTGAGAGTGCTTCTCTATAGGTGCTTCGTAATTAAGGGCAGGTGAAAAGAATTGGCCTTGCCATGGGGTTGGAACAGAGATGGGTGCTGTACTCACGGTCTCCAAAGTGGAAAAGGAAGTGAGGGGGAATGTGGGTAAAGGGAATAGTCTTGGGACAGACTATCTGTGAACAAAGACAGAGGGGAGGGCGGAATAGCCCATTCTGAGAAGAATCTCAGAGGTTGCTGTAGCAACTCACTGGTAACATGCTCAGAGGCAGAAAGGGCAACATATTGATACATCACACAGGCACTGTGTGTGTGTGTGGAACAAATACATGCAGCTGAACTTAAGGAGCTGACAAGCAGGAGCTGCAAAGAAGGGGGGGGGGGGTGATCAGAGAGAGCAAAAATGGGCTTACTTGTTCCATGACAACACCACTCCAGACCATACAGAGACAGTGCCACCTCAAATGTATTTTAATTGTTCATTTTATTTTTGATATTTCCTTTTGATAATGATAAATTATGCTAATTAGTTAGTGGTATAGTAAGGGGCCTATGTTACACACACACACACACACACACACACACACACACACACACACACACACACACACACACACACACACACACACACACACACACACACACACGTAACAAGGAGTAATTGTAGTAAAGTATAAATGTAATACAATAAATAATCTGTTATGTAAAAATCGAATCTTGTTATTAGTTCAGCGAGTAGATTTTTGGTTGGTTTGTCAAGCTCTGCTTATTTGTACTGTAATTTTTGTATCTGTATTACCTTGTACTGTTCTGTGTGTACTGTTCTGTGTGTACTGTTGTGTCTGTTGTGTACTGTTGTGTCCCTATGTGTGTCCCTATGTGTGTTGTGTCACTGACTGAGTTTCCCCCACCAGCCCTAACTGAGCCTGCCGGCTAGGGGACCCCCCACGTGCCATACCATGGGCCCTTCCATAACCAACCCCCCCCACAGTCCCTAAACGAGCAGTCAACAAACTGCCCTCGTGTCCTACCTTCCCAGCATTCTACCCTGTCCACCGCGGGCCGTCTGGAGCAGGTTCCTCCTCAGCTGCCACCCGGTACAGCAGGCTGCAGTCCCCCCATGTGCCTAAGGAAGTAGATCATCCAACTCACCCCCCCTCTGATCCTTTCAACCGGCAAACACGAGTACAGGCTGCGCCCCCCCCCCCCCCACGTGCCCCGGCCCTACCTTCCCGGTTCCTCCTCAGCTGCCGCCCAGAACAGCAGGCTGCAGGCTCCCACATGCCTTCCCTCCCCCCTCCAAATTCTCCCGCCCGGGCCCTAACAAAGTTGATCATCCAACTACCCCCCCCACCCACCCACCCTCCCTCTCTCCCCCAGGCCCATACTGAGCCCCCCCAGGCCTTTTGTCACATTGGATGTAGCATTGGGTATCTTTGTCTTTTGTTGAAAATATTAAAATAAACAGATTGCATTGTAATGTTTTTTTTCCATATTAACAATAACAAGAAAACAGTTAAATAAAAGTTGTGCGCTTAAATTCTATTTGCAACAGAGTATATGACAATGTACTTAATGAATATATAGATGTTATCTCACTCACATGTAATGCGAGCAGTACAGGCCTTGTGATTGTTATGAGTAACCAACTCAGATGAAATAGACCCCGAGGAAGTTCTTCGAAACAAAACGCGTAGGGTGAATACCACAGACAATAGGAGGGCTGTTGAACATTGGTGTGCTCTGAGGTAGTCTGCCTAGGATTTGATCGTTGTTTCTGGTGACCCACTGTGGACGGCCGCAGCGAGGGGATCCCCAGAGAAGGAAGGAGGTGTTGGACTGTTCTTCACTGACCCAGGGTGGTCCCAATGTTTACACTCAACCTCCATTTGTGAGTTATACTATTGTAACGGTGTTTCCCCCACCCTATGGGAGATTCTGCCATTACCAGGTGTGTGGTGCATGCTACCTGTAGGTTAACAAGAGGCTAAGGTGTCTGCCGATGGTAGAGGGAACTTCAGAACAGGCTCCTGGGGTACATATCTGTAACAGGGGACTTACCCTGTTCAGAAAACTTGCCTCTAATCCAGCAGTGTGCTGGTTAATTGACCAGCACCTGGCTGATTAGAGGTGTTAGAAAAAGCCTACCTCTGAGACAGGAAGTGAGACTCCTTAGCACACCTGTGAGCTGAACAAGGAGACAGACCTTGAGCCTGCCAGAAAAGACTGCACGCGTCCAGCAAGACACAGGGGAAAGTACTTCTAAACCTGGAGAACAAAGAAGCCTTCCCCTACAAGAGACAGATAAGATTTTCCTTTCTAAGACTTTTTGTATATCTGCACATATCAAGATATATGTTTGGGGCTGGGAGACATGCTAATCTAAAGGGAGTTGTGGACTGCACAGGTTTAACTAGAAATACTCCCAAGTGGAACAGAAGCTTTGTTTGACCCCTTATTTGCATACGTTTGGATGTTTTCTTGTGTTAAAGAAACATGCACAAGAAAAGCCTTATTTAATTTCATCTTAAAACAGTCTCCATTGCATACCTCTGCACATGTCTTCTTACATATGGTATCAGAAGTTGGGACTGAGGTGGCCCTTAAAGTTAAAAGGGGCCCCGGAGATTGCCTGTGAATTTTTTTGTGCTTTTTGCCTACAAACAGCCTGAGCAACATAAACAAAGGATCTCATGCAGCAGAGACCAGAATTAAAGGGATACACATCCAGGCAGAAAATCTACACTGCACTAAAGAAAGCCACAAAACCACAGATGGACTCTTTTCCCCAATCCCAACAGGAGAGAGAGAGAGACTTCTGAAGCAGGTAAACCTTACTTGCCTATCACAATAAAGTGTAATATGATCGTTGAAATAGGGGGTTTACCTTCCAGCCGTATTCAGGGTTCAAGAAGTAAGTTAGCCCTTAAAAGGGATAGGCGTTTGGGGAATTTTCAGCAAACAAGTGCTGTGGGTAAAATTGCCCTACCAGGGAAAAAGGAATTGCTGAACAGTGTAAAAGATATCCCAAAGCCAATTGCTGAGTGTTAAGTCGCCCTGCCAGGAGTGAAAGAAATATTCCACTGCAAAGAATATATATTTTTTTTCTGCAAGTAAAGTCTATCTATGTATCTTGGGAGTAAAACAGGCACCCAAAGTGTGAAGAGTGAATGCCATAATACCCAAAGATGAGACTGAAAATTACTGAACTCAAGCAGAAAACCAAATGCCTTTGCTGAAGCCAGAAAATGGGCAGCTAGCAAGCATTGTATTTAAAGAAATAGAACCCTGGGAATGTAAAATGGCCACCCAGCTGAAGTCAAATACAGACTCTGCAAAAATAGGGAAGAAAATTTGTTCCTGGTGTAAAGAACCCCACCACACGGAGCAGTGTCCTTTCAGGCCTTATTCAGACGATGAGAGTGAATGCATGCACAGTTATGCTAATATTGTAAAACTTACCCAAGGGAAGAAAAAGTCTACAGAGAGGCCTGTGAGAGCTACGACCTCTACAAGCAAAATATGCCCACCTGTAGGACTACAACCATTTGGGGTTCTAGGAAATACAGTGGCAACAGCTGCAATAGCGCCTCCTGAGGCCAGGAAGAAAAATACACCTGATAGCCCCAAAATGGAGGACAAGATGCAGCATTCCTGTAATGAACCCTACCCCACGGAAGAGTGGCCCTTTCAGTCCGATGAGGAGGAAGACATCTCTTATTGGGAACCCAAACCGAGTCACACCCACAAAACACCCCAATAATGGTGGGGTGCTTGAACTCGGTACGGACCGAAAAGACCGCTCCCTATGATGACGAATATGATCGGCAGGAGAAAGAGCGGGAGCAGCGGATCACCGAATATTTCCATCAGCTATTACAGTTGCAAGAAAAGCATGGTGGATCCAATGACGCTGCTAAAATTTCAAATGAAGATGGAGAACCCAGTATCCCTGAGGGGACAGTGTTATCCAAAACAAAAAGGCAAAAAAAAGAAAAAGAAAAGCGGTTCTTCACTTAACGTGGAAGGAACGTACGAACATCTGCAGATCTTACGGAGGAAAAGGGGGTCCAAAATGCCCTGCAGCCTAGAGAAAATGGAATATCCATAGTGCCCAAGGCAGAAGTCGTGTACCCCAAAGAAGTGTCTGTCCGGTGTTAATTGTGAGAAACCCTCAACCAACCATCCCAGGGAAGCGGAACCGGTGAGTGACGATCCCTTGACCAGCCCTGGGGATGCACTGAAGGTTGCCAAGAGTGACTGTGATCTGCTCCATGAACAATTGAAACTGAAGAAAGATGGTTACGCAGAGCTACTGAAAAATAACGTGAAGCTACAGAAAGATGTGCTCACAATGTACTCTTTGGCCAGGACAGAATTGGACGATCTCAAGTCTGAGCAAGATACTGCAAACGTTACTATCACCGCCATGGATGAAAAGCAGAGCCAATCTGATAAAATGATGGCTAAGCTGAAGCAGAAGTATGAGGAGGCACTGAAGGAGATGACAGTCTTTCAGCAAGAGGTTCACACTCTTCGCGTAGAGCTGAATGCCTCACAACAAGAGGTCAACAGTGTCCGGACAGAGGTGGACGTATCTCAGAAGGAGGTTCATACCCTCCGCAGAGCACTGGATGCCTCACATCATGAGATCAACAGCTGCCGCACAGAACTGGAAGTCTCCAGAAAGGAACTTCACAGTCTCACTGAGGAGCTGGACATTTCAAAGAAAACTATCCTCCATCTTAACTTAGATCTCAAAGTCTCTCAGAAGGAGCTTCAGAACCTAAACCTGGAGATGGAAGTCTCACGCCAGGAGACAGCCCGCCTCCAAGCAGATGTGCAAGAATGGAAAGTGGACTACAAGGAGGCCCTGAATAGTACAGAGACTGAAAAAGGAGAAAATTTAAGATTAAAAAAAAGAAAATTCGGAGTTGACAAACCACGTCAATGGAAAGAATGAAAAGCTGCCCGAGCTTGAAAAAATAAAGAAACGGTTGGAAGATGAAAAATTTGAAGCAGAGCACCAACTGCAAGGTCTGCGTACACACCTCCAGAATGTCGAGGAGAAGCAGCGAACTCTGCAGGAAGAAAATCTGCAGGCTGCTAAGGAAATACAAGTGCTGCAGGAACGTCTGATTACCCAATGCGTCCTCGCAAAGCAGCAGGATAAACTGAAGGCTACCCTGACCATCACCAAAGCATCGCTAGAGGCTAAGCTTAGAGGCCAGGTAACTCGGTACAAGAGGGAGCGCAAAAAGGTCCAGAAACTGAGATGAGTATCTGCGGCCCAAGCGAAGAAATTCACAGTGCTCCACAAAATAAAGAATAAAAGGTGGAAGCAAGCTCGGAGAAAGCACAGGGAAGAAATTAAAACCCTGAAAGGAGAATGGCAGGAAACACTCAAGAAACAGAGTGAGACTCTACAGCCCAGTAACTTACAGATGCCTCCAATACGGGAAAAGGTATTGGCTCTGTCCAAGCATCGGTATCCCACAGTAACTAAGGCCCGTGAGGACAAGGGTACAGTGAGAGCTGGGGACACCACTCACCTTCAAAACAAGATTACGAAGTTTGAGCCACCTAAGAAAGCACTAGCCAAACCTGCAACCGCCCAACAGGCAACAAACAGAGGTAAGAGTGCAAAATCAAAGCCAGAAGAATCCTTAGCTGAGGAAACTGAAAAGATAGGACATTCTCTGGAAATGGAGCTGGAATTGCAACTCAATCCCAAAGAAGCTGAACTGGCAACTACATTGAATGGGAAAAGTGCCAGAAGACAGCTTCAAGAACTGAGGGCTCAAGTGGCTGTTCTTGGGCGCTCTTGTGATACCAGGAAATGGACATTTGGCGCTAAAGTGGAGCACATGGAAAGGATAGCGAGAGCGATTTGCATAGGCGCTCTGCGACTGCCGCCATACAGTCTGCCTACAAAAAGAGGAGTGCCCGACACAGGGGAAAGCTCAGGACCACGTGGTCAGTAGAAAGACTGTACTTAGGAAAAGTTCTCCTTGAGCGACTGAGGACTGCTGATCTCAAGCACCTTCTGGAGGAGATACTACTAAACTGGAGGAAGGGCTCCAATCCCAGCAGGACTGAGGGTTCTCCTCCATCCACTCTCATTCAAGTCACAGAGATATCTCGAATGAGAATGGAAGGATGGGCTTTGGCCGTGGCAAGCCCGAGCTTCCCACAAAAAGGGGGGGTATGTAACAGGGGACTTACCCTGTTCAGAAAACTTGCCTCTAATCCAGCAGTGTGCTGGTTAATTGACCAGCACGTGGCTGATTAGAGGTGTTAGAAAAAGCCTGCCTCTGAGACAGGAAGTGAGACTTCTTAGCACACCTGTGAGCTGAACAAGGAGACAGACGTCTTGAGCCTGCCAGAAGAGACTGCACGCTGCCAGCAAGACACAGAGGAAAGTACTTCTAAACCTGGAGAACAAAGAAACCTTCCCCTACAAGAGACAGGTAAGACTTTCCTTTCTAAGACTTTTTGTATATCTGCACATATCAAGATATATGTTTGGGACTGGGAGACATGCTAATCTAAAGGGAGTTGTGGGCTGCATAGATTTAACTAGAAATACTCCCAAGTGGAACAGAAGCTTTGTTTGACCCCTTATTTGCATACGTTTGGATGTTTTCTTGTGTTAAAGAACCAGGCGCAATAAAAGCCTTATTTAATTTCACCTTAAAACAGTCTCCATTGCATACCTCTGCAAATGTCCTCTTACAATATCCCACATTTAGATCATGGTACTCAGCGCCTCCATCTACTGCAGGCTCCAGATGTATGGAGGTAATCTCCCACAGTAGAACGGTTTCCTCTCCCCCCAGAAAGATTACACACCAGGCACGGGGTATATGAAACAGGAATGGGTTTATTCTCTTATTCTCTTCTGGGAGCAGTCACAATTCTGGTCTCAGACTTCAGGTGGTCCCTGGACCTTCACTACGGGTCAAGGGCCCCCGCAGCAGTCCTAGCTCTTCCCCAGCCCTCTAGCAGGACTAGAGGTATAGGTAATCACTCACTTCTCCGAAGGGAAGAAACCCTGGGCCTGCCAGTGCACAGAGGCCCGGTTGTGACACCTTGTCTCTCTCAATGGTAGAGACGAACTCACTATAATTTAGGATGCAACCCTCTTAAGCATAGCAGGGGAGGGTACGAGGTCTGAACCAAGGATTGGGCAACCTCAGACCTGATCACACCTCCTCCCCTGTTACTCAAGGGTACTGCCTTGAGTGGGGAAAACCCATGATTGATCCCAACACCTCCTGTTGTTACCAGGACTGATATGTAAGTACAGAGTAGAATAGTAGCCACACCCAGCCATGGCTAAACTATTTTGTAATATTATCCATTTATAAAGTAATCTGCACCATATTTTGTGTCCTCTCTTTCCATGCCATGGGTTTCTCCTGCCACGTTCCTGATGGACCACAAAACATCTATTGCATCTGAGTTTGTTACAACCACAAGGCCTGTATTGCTCGCATTACATGTGAGTGAGATAACTTCTATATATTTATTAAGAATATTGTCATATATTCTGTTGCATTATTGTATACACTACCGACACACTTTATTGAAGTGTGGTCGGTACCGCAAGCCGGGAAATCTCCCGGCTTGCTAGTGGCCGCCCCTCGGCGTGCCGCGCGTCATAGACGCGCGGTCACGCGTCATCGGGAGCGTGCGCCCCCTGCACGCGTGTCCAGGGGCTCCCCGAGGGAGCCCTGGTGTCCCGCGATCGCGGGACAGCGGCAGGGGGTTCCGGGGGACCCGGCGGACCCGGCAGCGGTAGGGAGAGCGCCCCGATCGGAGGGCGCTCTTCCGCTGCTTCGGCGTGCGCCCGTCACACTCGGGCGCGCGCCAGGCTACTGCTGCGGCACAGAACGGGCAAATGCTCGAATAAACTGTGCCGCAGCAGTATATATTCTTTTTCCCACTATATATAAACCTGGATGAAAGTGTGCTCCTGACCCTCTGTTCTCATCACTTCTATGGGCCTGGATTGAGTCCATCCTTGGAGGAGCACCCATCAAAGGACTATATTTATACCCCCTTTTTCTTACCATTTACACCATTGTGTTCACTTATTTTTTGTTACGGTATTTGCGCTTGATCTTTGCTCCTCCACCTCTAGAACATACTATTTACATCTGTATGCGGAGCTTAGTTCATTTCTTTGCGCCAAAACAAAAGGAAGAAAAAACATTTTGGGAGCACATGAGAAATTTCAGTTTAGTACATAGGCTTGCAAAAGCGAAATTGATTTTATATGTGCTCATTTTGTGCCTAAAAATTTCTTTGCATGCCTTAGTGCATAGGCCCCTACAGTATGTGTAGCTAATGCTGAGAAGAATGGCCCGTTTTTAACCTTTCACAATATTGTGTATTTGTTTTACAAGAAAATGGCATCTTTCTTTCGTTATCCCCATAAAAGGATAAGAGTACCTCTGTGCATCCAGCTGTTGCTTCTCAGGATGATGGCGAGGCTTAAACTAGGAAAGAATTTGCTTGTAACTCAGCTGCCTGTGTTTGTTTATGTAACGGGTATTCCACCCCACCCAATCTCATATATAGTGTGGGTGAGTAGAACATGCGGTGTTACCGGTGTGGTGCGTATACCTGCAGGCTCACAGGAAGTCTGAGCCTCCGCTAGTGAGAGCCTGGGGTGAATCCTCTGGAACGAATCTTCTTTCAGCGCCTCCACCTATGTAGGATTCTAGGGAAGTGTAGAATGACCCTACATAGGAACCCAATCAGAAACCACACACACAGTGATTATATAACTAAGGACTTTACTAACGAATAATAATGATAACCTGTGTCTCTCTCACGGTGAGACACTAACAGTGACGTCTCGCAGGACGATTCCCAAACACTAGGTGATCCCACCCAGTGTCCCAAGAACCCCACCCAATGTCCCGTACTCCTACAGAGATAGTCAATGGGTGACTGCGCAGTCACTAAGAACCTCTAGGCCTGTTGGTGCACATGTGATGGTATAATACCTGCCGAGCACTCCGGTGCTCGGGTCAGCAACAAACTTCTCAAAGGGTCAGACGTGTGATGAGTCCGTCTGATCCTCCAACCGAACTCCTTGCACGTGCGGACCACTAGGGCGGTCCCACTCTGGAATCGTCTCTGTGGACCCCAACGTGGGTCCAACCGCTTCCACAGGAACAGCAGCAGCCGCTGTGTCCCTATCTATATAAATGGTACTAACGTGACAGGAACCCTAACCTAGGGCCTGTCCCTGTAGTACAGCAACCTGTAGTGGCTTGGGGAACTCCTAGGGCCTGCAGGGGGTAATGACCTGTCCCACTCCCCCAACTACCCAAGTCCCTTCGGTAAGTGATCTGGAATGGACTAGAGTACTCTTCCATGCAGTACTTGGGCGTCTACCTACTGTTGGCTAGCCTAGTGCAGATCCTCTCCAGAATTCCTGACCTCGTTAACAGGCTATCCCTTCAGGCATCCTACCCCTAGCGCTACCTCAAGGTGACTAGAACAGCTATAGCCCTTCTCCAGACCCACTACTCTCTGACTAGTCCCCGCGCCTACCGCAGCAAGCTGTAACTCACTGGAGGCTGCAGCCAACGTGCTGCGCAACAAGGTGCCTGCCTATCAGACCTCACAGCACTGCTCGCTGTGACCCTGACAATGCAGCACTCTAACAACACTAAGGGCAGCGTCCCTATCTTGGGCCTCCCTCAGTACTTAACCCACTACACTAGCGGGGGGGTTGGGGCCTACCTGGGGTGTGGGTACCTATGGGGTGCAGGAGCTGCTCTCACTCCCCGCACCCTTCTTCCCTCACAGCTCCCTAGCTCCAACTCTATCACCTTCCTCAACAGTTACCCACCCAACTAGTGGGGAGTTGGGGTCTACCTGGAGTGTAGGTACCTATATGGGGCAGAAGCTGCACTCGCTCCCTACACCCTACTTCCCTAACAGCTCCCTGACTCCAACTCTATAACTGCAGACTTCCTTCTCTCAGCTCCCACTAATGTAAGTGGCAGGGTCCCTAACCTGAGGGCTGCCCCTGGCAACACTCACCTTACTGGGGAGCTGAGCTATCTCTGACCAAGGGGGTGCTGGCCTAATACAGGGGAGTCCCTCTCTCCTGCACCCTACCTCCTTCCCTTGTCTGCCTCCTTGCTCTGCTTCTTCCTGACTGACGTGACTCATGCAAAGCCCGGGAAATGTATCTCTTTTCCTCCAGGGCAGTCCTACATCTCTATTGGCTCCTAGCAAGCACCTGGTGCCTGCCTCGCTATGCCTCATGGGAATTGTAGTCCGGAGGCCCCTACAATAACATTGGGACCGCGTGCGTTCCTCCCCTCTGCCTACACTAACTCCTAATGGCCGCCTCAAGCTCTCCCTATGCTTCCCTACTCTCGCGCGACCTCCTAAGAGCTGCCTTAGCTCCCTACCCCTATCTGCGCATGCGCGACCTATCTGGGGCTCTCCTGCCCTCGCGCGATCACTGCGCATGCGCGACTTGAAGCGCAATGGCGGCGCTCTCCTCGCCGGCCGCCGGGACCTTAGAGACGCGACCGCGGCCTTAGCAACGGCCCGATCGCGTCCCCGGCAACCGGCCCGCTCGCGTAGACAGCGCACCGCTCCCTGCAACGGCCCCCACCCTTGGGATGGCCGTCGGGTCTGCCGCTGGCCTCCGGCAGTACCCGGCATCACTTGTGCCCACGGAGGCTCCCGAGGGGGTCGCAGGGGGCAAAGGGTGACCTGGCTACACTCTCCCCCTGGTGAAACACCCAACGCCCTCGCTTGGGGAACGACATAACAGGGCACAATTTCACACACTGACAATTGGCATGGCATACCCCGTACACTTAACAGATCGGCTTTAACCTCACCAACACATGTCACATCACACCCCATAATTCCCGAGGCTAGCTGAGACCATTTGTGGGGTGCCCCTAACTGATCAGGTGGGGGTACCTCACTTTTGCGTCCGTGAGCCTCTCCCAGAAAATTCTCTTGAAGAGCACACTCTGGGGTGACAGTCACTGGTTCAGTACTACTTCCTCCCCCTGGTGGAAGGAATAGCACAGTGTCTTTCAACCCGGTCTTTACCTGGTCATCCACGCCTTGGAAACAGCAGGCCAGGCGGCCAAGACCTTTCCCACGGTCCACTACTTGGCGGATGGGCCGCTTCTCTTTCAGCAAAGTCTCTATTTCACCTGGCAGGGGGTAAAGGGTAGATACCTTACCACTGCGGTGATTCACGGTGTCCAACAGGTCCTCGGGGACGCTGTCAGTTCCCACCTTGGTAGTATCGGGACCTGTCCCCAACTCTTCTGGGACAGCCCACTCACTGACTCGAACTTCGGGAGCGTTGGATCCCAGTCCTGGGACCACTTGTGTCGGAGCACACGGGCTCACACTCCGCTCAGGAACCATAGCTTTGGCCTTCTTCACGGCCACCTCCATCGGAGTCTGTGAGGAACAAGGGGGTTCCTTACCACTCGGCTGGCTGACGATGGGCTTCCCTTCTTCCGGAAGGATCGGCGGTAGACACTGGTCCACTCTCTCCTCTGGACAGCTACCTTCTAGTGAGGACACCTCCGCCAGGACGCGATGCAGAGGGGAACCCTTCACCCGGGCGACCAGACTTAAGGAGCCATCGTGCTCCGCGGTCACCTGGAGGCTCACCCCCGACACCCCTGGAGCAGTCGACTCACCCTTGTCGGCGTTAGGTACTGGTCCCAAGCCTAGGACCGATGGTACCTCTGCAGTAGGTCTGACTGACCATCGAAGGGCACACGGGCCCACAGCAGGGTCCGCAACATCGGAATACACCTCTTCCAGGGTACACGGACCCACAGCAGACTCTGTATCCTCTGCATTACCGCTGGGGTGGTTCGCCGGTAGGCGCATCGCCACCGATGGGACTTCCACCTTTTCCCCGGAAGATATCATGACAGTATCCTCCGCAAGGTAGTCACCAGATTCTTCTGAAATGCAGCCAGTGGTTGTGGGTACGAAGCTGGCGTGCTCCGGTACCTCCACTGCAGTCGCGCTCTTCTCCGCCAAGGGTTCACTTAGCTCCTTAGCTAGCTCTGTAGGCTGGGGTACAATAGGCATCAAGAAAATTGCACCGCAACAATCACATTGAGGTTCCCATGCCAGTGCACCTCTAGGACAGTCACAGGTGGGGCTAAAGCACTGCGTACACGGCTCCCCATCCACCTTGGTGATCCTGAAGTCTAGTGGCACTTGGGATATAACGGCTCCCTCGTCATAGGCTTCTTGCAAGCAGGGGCACAGTAGCATAAGGAGATCTATTCCTGGCGCTCGCCAGGGCACATACACATTAGGGTGTATCCCCTGACAGTCTATCTCATCCTCATGCATCATCTCATCCTCATGCATCATCTCATCCTCAGAGATCAGAGTGTCTATCACAGCGTCCACGTATGGTTGAAGATAACCGTGCTTGCTCCCCCTGGTGGAATCTAAAGGAAGGGCACTTTTTACAATGGATTGGTTTTCGCTCTGCACTGAGTCACTCACATCACAGGGGAGGGGCTCTGATTTTCGCGCCAAACCCGGACAGAATGTTGCGACATCGTTCTGTGCAGGCTTGCAGTCAGCAGCACGTGCGCTCTCCTGATTTGGCGGGAGACGCCATTTTGCTGGGTCGGCATAGACTAGGGGGTACCCTTCTGAGGGGCCCCCGGGCATGAACAGTGTGGACGGTGCCTCTGCCAGGCATATATCCTCAGTGTGAGTCACTACAAACAAAATGGTTTTCCATGTGGACATGGGATCTTGTTCCTCCTCTAAGACACATGCCCACGGCCACCCAGGAATTTGACACATATACTCCCGGACCTTCATTGCGGGTATACTAGCGGGTATGCCTCCTACCGCCACTACCTGGCCAGGCTCCATATACTGCCTCAACGCCCAGGCAAGGACCTCGTCTCCGGACTTTACAAACATAGCGACAAAAATAGGAACGGGACAATTTAGAAAAAATGGACAGGGCACCCCAGGTGTATCTCAGCAGCGCCTCCAAATGTAACGGGTATTCCACCCCACCCAATCTCATATATAGTGTGGGTGAGTAGAACATGCGGTGTTACCGGTGTGGTGCGTATACCTGCAGGCTCACAGGAAGTCTGAGCCTCCGCTAGTGAGAGCCTGGGGTGAATCCTCTGGAACGAATCTTCTTTCAGCGCCTCCACCTATGTAGGATTCTAGGGAAGTGTAGAATGACCCTACATAGGAACCCAATCAGAAACCACACACACAGTGATTATATAACTAAGGACTTTACTAACGAATAATAATGATAACCTGTGTCTCTCTCACGGTGAGACACTAACAGTGACGTCTCGCAGGACGATTCCCAAACACTAGGTGATCCCACCCAGTGTCCCAAGAACCCCACCCAATGTCCCGTACTCCTACAGAGATAGTCAATGGGTGACTGCGCAGTCACTAAGAACCTCTAGGCCTGTTGGTGCACATGTGATGGTATAATACCTGCCGAGCACTCCGGTGCTCGGGTCAGCAACAAACTTCTCAAAGGGTCAGACGTGTGATGAGTCCGTCTGATCCTCCAACCGAACTCCTTGCACGTGCGGACCACTAGGGCGGTCCCACTCTGGAATCGTCTCTGTGGACCCCAACGTGGGTCCAACCGCTTCCACAGGAACAGCAGCAGCCGCTGTGTCCCTATCTATATAAATGGTACTAACGTGACAGGAACCCTAACCTAGGGCCTGTCCCTGTAGTACAGCAACCTGTAGTGGCTTGGGGAACTCCTAGGGCCTGCAGGGGGTAATGACCTGTCCCACTCCCCCAACTACCCAAGTCCCTTCGGTAAGTGATCTGGAATGGACTAGAGTACTCTTCCATGCAGTACTTGGGCGTCTACCTACTGTTGGCTAGCCTAGTGCAGATCCTCTCCAGAATTCCTGACCTCGTTAACAGGCTATCCCTTCAGGCATCCTACCCCTAGCGCTACCTCAAGGTGACTAGAACAGCTATAGCCCTTCTCCAGACCCACTACTCTCTGACTAGTCCCCGCGCCTACCGCAGCAAGCTGTAACTCACTGGAGGCTGCAGCCAACGTGCTGCGCAACAAGGTGCCTGCCTATCAGACCTCACAGCACTGCTCGCTGTGACCCTGACAATGCAGCACTCTAACAACACTAAGGGCAGCGTCCCTATCTTGGGCCTCCCTCAGTACTTAACCCACTACACTAGCGGGGGGGTTGGGGCCTACCTGGGGTGTGGGTACCTATGGGGTGCAGGAGCTGCTCTCACTCCCCGCACCCTTCTTCCCTCACAGCTCCCTAGCTCCAACTCTATCACCTTCCTCAACAGTTACCCACCCAACTAGTGGGGAGTTGGGGTCTACCTGGAGTGTAGGTACCTATATGGGGCAGAAGCTGCACTCGCTCCCTACACCCTACTTCCCTAACAGCTCCCTGACTCCAACTCTATAACTGCAGACTTCCTTCTCTCAGCTCCCACTAATGTAAGTGGCAGGGTCCCTAACCTGAGGGCTGCCCCTGGCAACACTCACCTTACTGGGGAGCTGAGCTATCTCTGACCAAGGGGGTGCTGGCCTAATACAGGGGAGTCCCTCTCTCCTGCACCCTACCTCCTTCCCTTGTCTGCCTCCTTGCTCTGCTTCTTCCTGACTGACGTGACTCATGCAAAGCCCGGGAAATGTATCTCTTTTCCTCCAGGGCAGTCCTACATCTCTATTGGCTCCTAGCAAGCACCTGGTGCCTGCCTCGCTATGCCTCATGGGAATTGTAGTCCGGAGGCCCCTACAATAACATTGGGACCGCGTGCGTTCCTCCCCTCTGCCTACACTAACTCCTAATGGCCGCCTCAAGCTCTCCCTATGCTTCCCTACTCTCGCGCGACCTCCTAAGAGCTGCCTTAGCTCCCTACCCCTATCTGCGCATGCGCGACCTATCTGGGGCTCTCCTGCCCTCGCGCGATCACTGCGCATGCGCGACTTGAAGCGCAATGGCGGCGCTCTCCTCGCCGGCCGCCGGGACCTTAGAGACGCGACCGCGGCCTTAGCAACGGCCCGATCGCGTCCCCGGCAACCGGCCCGCTCGCGTAGACAGCGCACCGCTCCCTGCAACGGCCCCCACCCTTGGGATGGCCGTCGGGTCTGCCGCTGGCCTCCGGCAGTACCCGGCATCACTTGTGCCCACGGAGGCTCCCGAGGGGGTCGCAGGGGGCAAAGGGTGACCTGGCTACATTTAAAATAGAAAGATTTGAAAACAATTGCATCAAAATCATAATGTCAAATGTTTGCAGAGGTTAAAAAAACTCTTGAAAACGGCAGTCCTACCAAATAACCAAAATATAACCAAATAGCAGTGATATGCGTAATCCTTTCACTGTCAGGATATAGAAAGTGTGACTGGTGATAACCTTTTTTTTTTGCAAAATCAGGTTAGTCTGTTTTAATCATTTTTAAAGTCTGAGAATTTTCTTTGGTTTTCAGTGAAAATGGAGGTGAGATGTTGCAGATGCAGCGGCCATAATTTTTACGAAATCACGCAGTGTATACCTCGGAATACCCATGTCATGGCGCGGGATTGCTTCCAACCTTACCGCCTTAAGACGCGAGTGCCGGCGAGTGCAGAAAATCGCATTTTAGTGTTCTGGCTTTTAAACACCTGAAATTGACACAGTAGCACAGTACTGTACACGTTACAATTCATCCATTTCATTGCATATAATTATACACAATCCATAAAATTCAAACAAAGCAACCGTGATAAACGCGGGTGCCTGGGGCGATTGGCTGCGTTCATGCCGCGTGGAGTACAGCAGCGCACACGAAAACGGCTCCGTGATGCCTTAAAATAACGTCCGCTGCATCTGTAATTGCTTCACACCAATCACATGGTAATGAGATTTATGGTCTCCCACCAGATGTCTGAGCAGTATTTTGAATAGATGACAATTATGAGGAAGATAATTAAAATAGCACTTGTCTATTTTCAAATGTACTAATTAAAACTCAGTTTTTTGCCTTTTTTTTTTTTACACTGTCATTAGTTGAGTTTGGCCCTATGTGGCCACCTTGAAGGACATGCCACTTCTTCCACAAGTGGCTTAACTAACCTGTGCTAGGACTTTTGTACATGCGAACACTGTTAAATTCAAGTGCTTGGACTAGCTGGTGACACTATCTATGAGTTGACTACATCAGGGATGGTCAACTCCAGTCCTCAAGGGCCACCAACAGGTCAGGTTTTAAAGATATCCCTGCTTCAGCACAGGTAGCCCAATCAGTGGCACAGTCAAAGACTGCACCACCTGTGCTGAAACAGGGATATTCTGATAAACTCCAGCCCTTGAGGACTGAGATTGCCCACCCCTGGTCTACATACACGTCAGAAATGGGAGAACTGGTCCTGTATCTGGTGCTCTAGATAGTTGAAAGGAACAGCGTATATTGCTGCGTATACTTTAATAACTTGAAAAGTCTTGTTAGACAGTCAAAGGACTGCATAAATGCTGCATGAAGATAAGTGTGAGTAGCAGGCCAACTAATAGTGTGGACCAATAGCACAGGTAGGGGAAAGAGGGGGGGGGGGGAGAAATGAACCTGCACAGGAGGACCCACTCTGAGGTGAGCCACACGATGCGGATCAAACCAACACACCCCTAGCCCACAAATATCCTGCTGTCACACACTGGCCCTACTGTATATTACCAAGAAATCATTGGAAAGACTCACAGATGAGAAGGGTCCACGTCAATCCGAGATGCAGCTGAAAATCAGTCCAATTGAGAGCGTGTTCCAGATGGTGAATCGAAATACAAAAATAGGCAGGAATGGCGTGTACTGCAACCCAGTAATGGAAAGCTGGACCAAAAAACGTTAAAACCGATTTATTAATACATGCAAAAAATCACATAACTACAGGAAAAAATTCTGACACGATTCGTACAGCGATGGTACGCGTCAGAATTTTTTCATGGAGTATGTGATTTTTGCAACTGTATTACCTTCTCCGCTTTACTTGGTCTTTCCTCTTCCACAGTCTTCACTTCCTATTTTAAGTTCCTATAAGAATGACCAGTCTTGCCCACTGTATTCATTCTGTATTAACATTTATCATAAATGTTGATCGACAAACTAGAGATGTGCAAATTATTCGCCTAAGTTTGCAAACCAGGCGAAATTGGCCTATTCATTTTCACAATGTCACCTGCTTTTGAATAGGGTGAGAGTGTGATAGCCCATTTAGTAGAGGATTCATTTACCTTCAGAGTCATTTATATTTCGAGATTCTATTTTTTGGTGTTTATTTTTTTTCTTAAGTCGATGTTTATTTTTTTGTTTTGTTTTTCCGGTGCTTTCATTTTATTACACAAATCTGTGTTGATCAGTGTTAACAACAGATGGAAAATTTGACACACATTTTAATTTGGTGTTTTTCTGCTCACTTTTTTTTTAGTTTCCATTCTTCCTTTGGTTTACTTTGTATCCGATATGGAGCTGGGTTGCTACAAGAGGTCTAATTCAATGAGAAATGATGCTTCATTTCCGTGTATTATCGGTTTTAACTGGAAATGCAAGATGATCAGTCAGTTTTTTTCCGTTAAAACCTAAAACTGGAAATCCTTATTTATTTTCCACGTGGAGAGATACCTGTGAACACAACTTAGATACGGTGGAAATAAGCATACTTGTATATGTACATTTAAATTAACCTATTTCTCCCTATCTCAAGCCATTCGGTATTTCAGGGTCTGCATTAAATAGCCATTTTGCTCAGTCTTGTGATATATCGTTCGAAGGGTGCGGAAATGCCGCATCTGTGAAATTATAAATCCTATTTGATTTAGAAAAATGTAATGATAAACTTTCAAATATTGTGAAATCTTTGCAAACACAGTTGGAAACACTTTAACACACCTCTAGTAAATATTAATGTCATTCATGTTGCATCCTTACGTTTATGTCCGTGTTTTCCAAATTGACCATACTCTGTCCAATACCCCTGAGGAATACCCCTTTCCAATTCCAAAAAGGGCTACATGTCACCTCTATAAATATCTGTAGCCTGTTGCCCGAACTGGATGAACTAAGAGCATGGTGCATTATAATCCCAAAGCAATCATGCTCACAGTAACATGGCTAACTCCTAAAGTCCTCAATGCATATATCACCATTCAGCGATACTCCATTTCTAGGAAAGATAGGTCAAAGAGAGGAGGAGGGGTGTTACTTTATATTGAAGACACCTTACAATTTACGCTGCTAAATTGCCCCCCAATTCCACCCTCTTTTGAAATCCTAGTGGGCAAAATTTTCCTCCCATTCTGTAAGGCCGTTCTTGTTGTCGGCACCTAAAGCCGCACAACAATCCCTGACTGATATGACTCACTTTCTTGGCACAATTTCCTCGCTGAATGGGAAGCATAAACTGTTAGTTATTGGTGATTTCAACCTTAATTGGCTTTACCCTAAAAACAAGAAAACCTGGACACAATTCAAGTCACTAAATTTAATCCAACTAATTTCCCAACTCACACAGAAAAACCTAAAATCTTGCAAGCATTACTTCCAACGTTACTAGATTGGAATCTATCCTCTAGTCCCAACAGAATCCAATCCTCTGGCTTCCTACCCGAAATTTTCATTGACCATGCAATAGTGTACTGTGTAAGGAAAATCAGATCACCCAAATTAAGCCCTAAAGTTCTAGTCACTAGAACATTTAGAGACTTTAACCCACAACAGTTTCTGGCTGATCTTACCACCTGTCCTTGGATCTTAAAACTTTGTGATATCCATGCTCCACTACGCAGAATAAGAGTATGTGGCCCACCTTCCATGGGTTACAGCCGACCATATATCACTCTACCATTTTAGGGATGCCTTGTGGAAAAGCTACAAAGTAACTGGATCTACTAAGGATCTTACTAACTACAGATGCCTGCGGAATACATGCACAAGGCAAACAAGACTAGCAAAAGCCCAATATTACTCTGACAATCTTCACCAGAATACATCAAATCCAGCAAACTTCTGGAAGGTCGTCAACCATATATTCCAGCCTTCAAGCCATCAACAACCATCTAAAATCAATAAGGATTATATTACTCTACAAATCCCACTGACATTGCAAATGCATTCAATTAATACTTTGTGGAATATGCTACTTCCCTATTGGCAAAGCACAACCCAAACTACAAACATGAAGCTCAGTCTGGGAGAACCCCAATAGACCCACCCTCTCCCAACACTACCCACAATTTTCAATTTGTCCCAGTATCTGGAGAGGAGCTTACACAAGCGCTCCTCAAATTAAAACTAAGCAGACAATGGTGACCTGACCTACTGCAATCATGACTTGGTGCCCCACCAATTGCCACGCCACTCACTTCCCTAATCAACTCCATTTTGTCTGCAGGCCATATCCCTAAGACTTGGAAAACTGCCAGAGTTGTCCCAATCTTCAAAAGTGGAGACAAAAAAGCTGTTTCAAACTACAGGCCAATCTCTCTTCTCCAAATACTATCCAAAATAATGGAAAAATGTGTCCACTCCCAATTAAGTTATCACTATACGAAGACAAATTTCTTTAGCCAACTTCAATATGGCTTTCGCCCCAAACCCCTCCATGTTAACTACCCTCCTAAAAGTTTGCAATGAGATCCAGTGTGGAAGGAACTGGGATAATTTACTGGTGAAATATTCCTAGATTTTACAAAGGGTTTTGATATTGTTGATCATCTTATCTTGCTAAACAAACTGCTCTGGAATAGGGGAACATAATTTAAACTCGGTTCACTCCTACTATCGGGTAGATGCTAATGTGTCTATCTTGGGCTCTAACTCCAATCCCTTGGACATCACCTGCGATGTCCAACAAGGCTCTGTTCTGGGGCCCCTACTTTAATCAGTCTTCACCAATGCTCTAAATACAACTTGTAAGAGAGCTTTAATGCACACACATACAGATGACACAATCGTATATGCACACAGCCCTAGCCTCTCTGACCTTGAACACATACTTCAATCTGATTTTTTGAGACTTTAAAGGTGGATTTCCTAAAACAAACTGTTTTAAACACTGACAAGACTTTAACAAATGGTATTTGGGACCAAAGTTAAATTTGAAAAGCTACCAATGACGGAGCTACAGATCAGAACCAACTCTAATACTATCCTAGCCCGTCACAGTTTTTAAATATCTGGACATATGGTTTGACTCCCATTTAACATTTTGGTTGCACATTGATACACTGACATCTAAAAACCTATGTCAAATGATGTGTACTTTATAGAAACAAATCCTCTCTAAGCCAGCTGGTTAGAAAGCGCATCACACAGCAGATGCTAATGTCAATTATAGACAAGGGGACATAGTATACGATACAGCTCACCAAACTCACCTTAGCAAACTGGACACCCTGTACAACTCAATAAGCTGCTTTGTCCCCCAATTTAACTACAATGCACACCACTGAGAAATGCTCAAATAACTAGATTGCTCATCACTTGAGCCTAGGCGCAAAGTTCATCTTTCCTGTCTTGCCTTCAAATACTTTCTGGACAAGCTACCCGGTTATCTTAACATGCTTCCTACCCCTCCCACATGCAGCATTTATCACCGGAGTTCTGACTCCAAAAGACTGCTCATGGTCCCAAGGTTGATCTACTATAACTATCCAGTTGCTTCTCCTTCTCTTACCGGGCACCTCAAAACTGGAACAATCTACCGGAGACTCTCACATCCACCACCAGTCTAAGTTTTTTCAAAACTAAAGCTGTCTCACATTTTTATCTGGTCTGTAACTGTTACATATGCCTATAACATATATTATCTTTAACTGTTCATGCAATGTCTTTATATATAATCTATAGCCCCGGTCATACTTGAAAACAAGAGGTAACTCTCAATGTATTACTTCCTGGTAAAACATTTGTATAAATAAATTAAATACTGTACTGCAGAATATGCTGTCCCATTAGGAATGAGTGATAATATTAATTAGTATTATGCAATAATTTTCACAAGTGATTCCAAAAATGCATTAAATGACAATGCACTTTTGTCCATCTAATTCATCGTACATTTGGAAAATTACACCATATGATTATTGAACACTCCAATAATTATAGCTGCTATACCCCCTTATGTCATCTGTGTTATGTCCAATGATTGTATGCTCACTTCCAGTTAGTGCTCTTCTGAGCACACCGTGGAATACGGTTTTGGTGGTCTCACTGATCACTGTTGATCTTTTCTATAGTGCACTGCCATCTACTACTCTTAAAAGAATATAGGCAACAAGCATTAATTCAAAGGCGCAATCCAAGCCTTTTTTTTTTTAATTATTATTTTTTACGTAAGATTGAAGCAGGGGTTGTCTGGAGCCCCATTAATTTCAGCTACGGGTACCTTCTGCTTACCGAGATACAGGCCTCCAAAGGGAATGCCGGTATCTTGACAAAGTTTAAAGCTTCCACATCACTCAGGCCAATAGGAAGCTGAACCTGATGACGTTCCAACTTCCTCTTGGTCTGCAGGTCACGGGAGCTACCGGCACCCTCTACGGAGGTCTGTATCTCCGGAATCATGGGGCTACCGGAGCAGAAAATAATGGGGTTCAGCTCTGGAGACTCTCTGCTTCAATCGTATGTTAAAAATAAAACATTCCCACCCCCCAAAAAAATCATATGCTTGGATTGCCTGTTTATCAGGCAAATATAACATACAGGCATACCCCGTTTTAAGGACACTCACGAGTAAGGACATATCACCCAGTAGGCAAACAGCAGGTCACGCATGCGCCTGTCAGCACGTCCTGAACAGCAATACCAGCTCTCTACCTGTACCGAAGCTGTGCGCAAGCGGGGAGACTATAGAGCCTGTTACAAATGCATTAAGTTGCAATCAGTTATGCACATATATGACGATTGCAGTACAGTGCAGTACAGTACATGCATCGATAAGTGGAAAAAAAGGTAGTGCTTCACTTAAAGTACATTTTCGCTTTGCATACATGCTCTGGTCCCATTGCATACGTTAATGCGGGGTATGCCTGTACTGTATTAGTGTTTGTTTCTTTTGTATAAACCATAAATAGAACACATTTTTGTTACACAATGATTATTTACTGAAGCACGAGTAAAATGCAATTTTATTAAGGCATCTATTTAGATGTATTATTGCTTGTCATTGTTTCTATAGAAAATGACCAAGGAACAAGCATAACAGCAGTTTAAGTAGCTGGGGCTATGAATGATAAAAACAGCTCCTGATATACCTTTAAAGTATAAATTCGTCAATTAAAAATATTGAGGGGGAGGTAAAATTATGGATAGTTATATACAAGAATATAATGTTTATCTTAATTATTTACAATACTGGTTAAAGCAATATTTTACAACTCTTTCAGATACCTCATTGCATATATTACAAAAATAAGCTAGAAACAAGTTATGTACGATTGAATGAAAAAGACAACAATGGAAAACTTGCAATCAAGCTATAAAAGAATTTAGTTACAGCGCAAAACGTCTGCTATTGTCTTACTATGTAGTTCTATAAGCTTTACCATGTAATTATTATTATAACGAATGCAAAACTTAACTCTGAAACTCTATACTACAACTGAAAGTGTAATGTTTACATAGAAAATAAACACACACAGTGTTGGAGTTTATCAGTAAAAATTGCTGGAGCGTTTATGCAGTTTGTTTTTAACTGTGGCAGTATTGGTACAGATAATAGGCCACATTTTTCATTATAACTTTTCATGCAAGCTACATCAAATATGAAAGTTCATATTATCTTGGCAAACTTATGCCAAGTTTCTACATACAATATTTATTTCCCTTATTTATTTATCTTTCCAGTTTCCCAACCCATAGCAACATAGTGAAAGCAAAATACTTTTCTAAAGTGTTCCCTTTTCACCAATTTACATTAGTTAAGACTTTTAAAAAAACGAGTAGGGCGACTTGTGGCAGGGGGTTAGGATCTTTGCATTTAGATACATGACAAAACGCGCTTCTGCTTCCACTATTGAAAAATATCATTAGTATTTTCACATTTCCTGCCTTCATTCTGAACAGTCGGCCATTTTGTTATTGTCAAATGAACCCCATTTACAGGGGAAAGGTTGAATTTATCAGGATTAACATCATCATGGTACACAGGATGACCTTTCTCATTCCTGCATATAAAAGAGGCTTACAAATTCTCCCCAATGTGTTCTGTTCACATGATTAAACAGCTGTTTGTGTAACAAAATAAAACCATTCTGGGATAACAGCATGCCAACTGTTTTTCTGCAAATTCCTGTTTTCAACAATATGGGCATTCTAAGAAATGCAGCAAACTGAATAATCGCAGCAAAAGAAACCTAACAAACACTTATGATAATGGTAAAAAAAAAAAAAGTTAAAAAATGTAATAGAAGTTACCAAGTCTGCACCTAGTAAATGCTGATCTGTGTTTTTAATTCCTGGGCTTCATAAAAAATATGTGATTTAAAAAAAAAATGTTTTTTTTTATCGTATTTACAAGGATTGTTTTCAATAATAATAATAAAAATATTAAAAAAAAAAAAAAAAAGCAACAAGCCATCATCCCATCCCTTTTGCTATATTTCAGAAAGGATAGGTTCCCAAAAGGGAAGAAGGTGCAAAAGACTAGCCCCAGTGCTAGAAGAGTTAACCCACGATCAAATTAGCACTGCAGTTTGCGGACACTGCGAGAGATCCTCTTAAACTCCCTTTGGCCTTTCTGCCATCGCTTGACTGAGGTGATGACCAGCTCTCCACCAAGCTTTTGTCCCATCACTAAATAGGGAGCGTTGATGTCATTCATCTCGTCGCAGGTACACTGCAGGCCATCTTTAAGCCACAACACGGTCTTCTTCAGATCCCTTTCTGTCACCCCATTTATCTTGTAAATGGTTTTGCTCTTTGTCTCTGGGATGATCTTGGTGTCCCCATTGATGTAGGCGATCTCCTTCACTTTTATCTTCAGGGCTAATGAGGGCAAAAAGAAAGGGAAGGGGGGGGGGAGGGCGGAGATTGGTGAGAGATTGAGAGAGACAGCCCCATTAGAACACAGAAAAGCCAATCTCGGGTGGGATGTGTTGCTAATGAAACTGTCAGGGCCTGACAGATTTACAGCAGGTGGCTCCATTTTTAAACCACAAAGAGCATCAAAGTCATTATAATGTAGAAAGACATTTTAACCCTTCCTGTGCCTGTCGGGTCTGAAACACACTGCTATTTCCTGCAGTCATTGGACTAGTCTTTCTTTGTAAGCTTGACATAGTTCTGTAAAGAAACATGTCCTTGTATATTATTTTTATTTATAAAATATTTTACCAGGAAGTAATACATTGAGTTCTACCTCTCGTTTTCAAGTATGTCCTGTATATGAATTTGTACTGCATAGAGTTTTAGTCCATCGTAAAAATATAACTTACTGTCAACATATATATTTTTAAAGTATTATTCTTATTAAGATAAGAGTGTATAAATTACACTGGCTATTTAATTATCTTCACAGTCTTGTGTCTAACTCAATATGAAGCCATTTAAAAATGTGCACTTTACACAGGGAAGGGAAATAAAACTTTGACTCGAAGTCAGCTGTATCTAAATGTCATATGCTATAACTAAAACTATGTTAGTTGGAATTTTTTGGCTCAGTGATAAGACCAAAGAATGGGAAATGACCAGTCATGAGTCACTAATCCCCAGGTATGGAAGTGATGGTCAAAGATCTGACTCCTTCCACTTTGTGATTACATCTCAAATGCCATTACCAATTCTCCTTCCTGTGTTTTTCCACCAACCACTGTAGTAGATAATAGGAGCAAGCTAATAGTTTGTCATTTGAGATTTGATGTAAATAAAAAGGTGGCTGTGTATTGGGGACACTGAGTCACGCTGTTGTTTCCTTACATTTCTACAAGTGAGGGATTACAGTTTATGAAGTCCTGGGGTTTGCCATTGGGCAGGGAAAGCATTTACACTCTACTCTACAACGAGAAGAGAGAGACTGAAGCTGCCAGTTCGAGGTCTCGCTCCGCTTTTGCACACTGACCAGGACAGCATGTGGCCTTCCATATCTCCCTATATTTACTTGTGCAACTATAGCTTTTCTTAAATATCTGAAACATTGTAAAAGATTATCAAAGAACACAGAGAAGATAGGAGTAGATTATTACTTTAAACTGTTCTTTATTGCACTGCACATTAAGGCCCTGTCTCTTTCCAGACAGTGTTCAGCAAGATAGCATAGCAGCATTTTATTCGTTTTAACGCTTTGGTTTCTCTAACTCTCTAAAACACTAACCCGAGTCCCCATCTAAACTATGAGCATGTAGAAATCATGGGCAAATGCCTTGAGAAAAAAAGGAAAATGAGAAGACACTACAAAATTTATTGCAGAAATCAAAATATAGCAATAGCATATAGGCACCATCAGGTATGCAAAGAAATTGGTTAGTTTATTCCAATCAACATTTCGGTCAACACCTAAGGTCTTTATTTTGATAAATGTTGAGCACCTTTTTGTTACTACTGTTTTCAAATGCTTTGAGGATTAAAAGTATAGTTTTTGTATGATTGCTCAAGACAGTTATCATTCTCTAAGACATTTTGTGAAGTCATTTTGTAATAAAATGAGTGGCCTAAAGGTGAGGGCACTGTTTTTATACTGGGAGAACCCCAGTCAAGACCCACTGTTGACTCCTTTTAACTTTGGGAAATAGCCTGAGCTTCATGCACAATAGAATGCATTTGGAAGCTTGTTGACGCAGGGATTCAATGTCACAGAAAATTAAATATAACCAAAACATTTTATATAGTTCTGACATCCTGTCTGTAAAATATATATATGCCATAGTCACAACATATTGTTCATAGGAAATCCCATTGTCTGAATATTTGAAATGACTGTCTCCAGTCAAATATTTGTTTTTCATATAAATGAAAAAGCAAGAATGTTTTGATTAGTCTGGAAAAATATTTCAAAAAAAGTGCAAAGTTTTAGATATAAACTACAGTTGTTCTTGCAAAGAGTTATGGTTACACTGTAATCCTACACTAGCCCTTTTTTATCATTCACATCCATCTAATCAACAGCCACGATCATCAATCAAATCTGCTGTCGTAAGGTTAAGGCTGTTTTTTTGGGGGTCACCAAAGTTTTTCCTCATTTCCAAACAAATCTAGCTGCTTAATTTATGCAAGTACATTAATACCTGTGTGTTTCCCATTTCATGTAGGAGAGACGATTGAGAAGGTTAAAAAAAAGTGTTTATAAAATTTTCAGGCCCATGTCAGTCCAAGTTTACATCATAATTGTATAATATACAACCCGTATCCAAACAAACAGCCCAGTCTGTCAATCACAGTACATTAACAGGTACTGAAAACAGTTTAACTAGTTTGTATTGTAATCATGCACAAAAAATAAAGCATTTTCACTCTATACAGTGCTGAGTTTGTATTAGGACTTTCAAACAATGTTTCTTCAATCAGCCAAATTAAATCAACTTTCTTTATTGCAGCTTCTGTCGAAGAGATATAACTCTTTATGTACTATTTTTTTTTAAGGCAAATCGAAAGGGTTCTTTCCTGTCTGGTTCAAAAGCTTATAAACTGTAAGCCATTGTTGGGCCAATTGTATACACCTATTTTTTTTATTTTCCTTTTTTCCACAGAAAATTGGCTAAACATTTTTTTTCATGCACTATTATTTGTAAGTGTTTAAAAACATTGTTTCCCAGAAAAAGGTCAATGATCTTTTGAAATAATAAAAAAAAAAAACGTTTTGAAGGATACTTACCGAAATCATTTTTGCAAAGATTTTCCACTATGTCATTGTCATCCTCATTGCTGTTTTTACAGGCGTCGCAAACTTTTGGTGCTGTAAATTCAGATGCATCTTTTATGAGTGTTGCAAGATATTTATTAAACAGCAGGTGGCGCTAAAACACATGTACAACAAGATGCTCTTCTGCAACCACATTGCCTTATCAAAAAAAAGCCTTATTAGATTTCTGTCTTACCAATGCGAAATGTGCCTTATTCTCTTTTTAATGTTTGCATGTTTTTCCCCCTACAGTATATCAGCATTGCGTACAGTAGTGCTTGAAACACAGTTAAATCTACATAAACCGATTAAATGAAATATAGAAGCACTTTTCCACATGTGTATCAAAATCATATCAAGAGTGTTCTATGCCAGAAAAGGTTATTATTTGGCACACAAGTGAACATTGCTAAGGGCATTTACTTTTCGAGCAACAGACACCAAAGCGGTGCATTTTACATGCTCTGGTTTGTCTTCAATGCTCATTGAAAACATATGAGGCAAATTGGAAATGTATCCATTGGAATTACTGCACCGTCACATGACGCACCGTGCCAATAAAGATTAAGTGACTTGGTATTTCCTCTATGCAGCAATAGTTTAAAATAAAGAGAGAAAGAAAACAAGACATAAGAGGATTTAAAAAGGAGAAACACTTAAGAAACATCCCCCCCCCCCGCCCCCGATTCAATGTATAGTAAGCTCATTACGTTTGTGCTGGTTTTTCTTATGTGACTGAAACAAGAGCTGGGAAATTTTTAACTTTTCATTACTATACACAGCTTGATCCTAAAATCCTTTCATTCCTTTTCCTTCAAATCATTTATTAGCTAGATATTACTCATCCTTAGTAATATACATGTTTCTTTTAAAAATGTATTTTTTTTTTTCCAGATTTGAGCAGATACATATTTGCATATGAAGGTTTTCCGCAGCTTAGCTCTCTGCTTTACTGGGATGTATTAATGGGACACACTCTCATGAAGACTCACCAAAGCTAGCACTGGAGAACTGCTTCAGTACTGTACAGTAGTAGAGATAAAATGCCAAAAAATTTGGAATTACCTTCTCTTGTGGCTGGTATAACATGATCACTGCTCGCTGGGGGGATGCATAAGTCATTGTCCTGGGGGAAGCGGCTACAGTCCAGCATATCTGGCCAGGGAAAGCCAAATGCAGACATGACTGGGGCACAGCTGTCCTTCACCTGCTCACACAGAGACCGGCAGGGTTTAATGGTCTCATCCAGGTCATCAATGCAGACTGGGGCAAAGAGAGAGCACAGGAACTTTTTGGTATCACGGTGACACTGCTTCTGCACTAGTGGGATCCAGGATGACGCCTGCTGCAGGACTTCCTTCATAGTTTCATGACCCAGAAGATTGGGCAACCTCATGTTGGGATATTCAATGTCATGGCACAGAAGCAAAGTGGCAGGGATAGGTTTGCAGTTGCTCCTCTTGTAGGAAAATTCAGGCTGCCCAAATGGAAACAAACCTCTTACTGAGTCCATGCAGTCAGATGCAAGGAAAATCAGAAATACGAAATAATACCTCTGGCACATCTTTAGTGAGTTAGATGGGGAGGATTATAATGAGAAACAAACTTCGCAGCCTGTGCTTCTCCTTCAGCTGGATGATGTGCTAATTGTGCTCCTGTGGAGAGACAGAAAGGGTGATGAAAAAAAAACCTCTTAGCATTTCTAAGGCTACATGCAGATTTTCTGAGAGCCTGGTTCTCTGAATCTTAGACAAGAGGGGACAGACTGATCAGATGCTCAGCAAACAAGAGTTTTCTTGATTTTTTATGCAAATTGAGTCAATGGGAGGAGCTTGCTGACAATAATCAGAAAAGGATTGGTCACTACTTTCTTCGTCTGCTTTTCCTTTGGGAATTCTCCTTTGGCAGGAAAGCCTTAAAAGAAATGTTACAGTGCATGTAAAAATCTCTGAACAAAGACCTACAAAAGGCTTAGAACTGCATTGTCTCTGGGCTAATAGAGTAAGCAGGCTGCATTCTAATCTTTGAGGCTTGCTTCTAGAGGTGAGCCTCACACTTAATAAAATCCCTTTTAAATAGTCAAAACTTTCTCTCTGTCTGTTTAGTCTACTGTTATTGTGCCCTATAAAATGTATTTGCTTGGCCTTCTCCCTTTTTAAAGTGTTGCAAGTCTATTTGGTCGTTTTTTGGCTGTTGGGTTGACCTCATTCTTTCTTTATTATATACATATAGATAGCTACAGTATTATTCCTACATTTACACAAACAACTTCTAGCTTAACCTCTTGGTTTGGCTCCTATGTTTACCATTATTCATTTGTTTAAATAAACACGTATAGGACTATTTAGATGTGCATAATAATTAGTTATTCATGGGTCACTTATTCTTTAGCACAGGAAAATGTGTAAGTGACTATCTACCAAAAGTGGCTGCAAACTACCAAATGTAAACCCAGCATTTGTTTTCAGATCTCTGAGACTGAATGTAAAGTTAACCTGAATAGCAGCGAGTTGTCCTTATTTACTTGAATAGTGTCTTGTTAATAGTTTAAAGCGGAGTGTGAAGTTACTGAAACCGTGCGAGGGGCTTGTTAATAAATCAGGGAAGAGACATGCCAAGGAAAGTGAAAGCACTGAAATAAAGGATGGGTGATGCAGAATAATCGGAGAAACCATTGTGAGGTGCATAGCGTTGCTCTGGGGTTTTCTAGAATTGTTACATTGAGTTTAATTGTACAATAAAACCCAGTAAAGCACAAACCATGTGCAAAAATGTTACCCTGTAATACAACAGCTAAAATGCATTGACGGGGCTAAATATTATGTATGTCTTTATATAGCGCTTTTAAATATTATAAAGTATCAGTTGTGTCTGCTGATGTTGCTAAGGGCATATTTCCCTCACCTTTGCCATCCTTTGCATTATCCCCATGTGTTTCCATGTCGGTATAACACAGTGTACCTGTTAGAGTCAATGTTTTAATGCAGTTCACATGTGTTCAAGGTTTCTTTCTCAGCCATAAATTTAAAGGTCTATTAGATTTCTGGTTTGGGAAATTGGAGAACCAGGAAAAGGCAATAAAACGACCGAATATGTCTATGATTGGGGTCCCAGTTTTCAATGTCTTCATTGGGGCACAAATCATACTGTATGGAAGTGCAATGTATGCAGATGCATTCTGTGGAGGATGTAGATGTCATTAAAAATCTCATTGCCAACCCAGTGCCCTGTGTTAAGAGCAGTTAACTGTGTATTTGTGATTGGATGCATTACTATTTCATGTACAGTAAATGCCCTTGACAGTTCATGCCGTGATTTACAAAGATACGCTGGGATTATTCAGTAATGTGAGTGAACTGCACAGCCGGTGCACAATTTATAGAAAAAGCAACGTTACATTAATCCATGCAAACGTACTATTGAAAGCAATGGGAAAGTTGCCACAGTCAAATCTGATGCTGTTTTTGCACCAGACTTAAGATAACTAAACAATGCGTGAAAATCTGCTAATTTAGCAAAACAAATTCACCAAGTATTAAAGCAGCAGTCGAAGCTGCAGGTTTTTTTTTTCTTCCCCTTTTATATGTGTTTCAATACAATCCACACAATGATACGTAATTAGCTAAGTTGCCGATCGATCCGTTCTCCTGTGATCCGTTCTCCAGTGATTCATCGGTGAAGATTCGGCCTGGGGGTTCACTAAATGGGTGCAGAGGAGTATTGACTCGGATCTGTGACTTTACAAATGGTTGTTATAGAAACAAAAAAGCTTGTTACATTGTAATTTATTAAAAATGTCATTCAGAATTGTTGTTTTTTAAAAAAAAAATGCTACAAGTATTTTCTCATAGTACAGAACTGATTTATTAAAAAAAACCACATAGGATATTTCTTGGTCTGCAGCTTCAAAAAGTCAACGTGCAGGTCACATGGACCTACATTCGGGTGACATGAGTACTTCAGTATTGGGTGATTCCTTTTTCATTAGGACTAACAATTGATATTTCAGGACAAGCTTTCAAGAGTTCTACTCTCTTCTTCCTCTGGTCTGCAATACGGATTTACCCAAGATAAAGTGTCAAAAGTCTACAAAAATTAGCAACATTTAGAGCATGGTGACCTCGCAAACATTTTGCTAAAAGGTGAAATGTAATTGATGATCAGGAAAAATACAGGGAAGCAGATCTGAAGATATTTACACATCTCTATCTGGAGGACCTCAAACATTGAATTCAAGTAATATGAGATAGCAATCTTGCAAAACTGGGGCAGAAAAACAGCAGCAAATGTATCCCACTAATGGGACTTGTTTTCTATAATACTTTTAGTGCTATTTATTTATGCCAGGTTTGCCGCCAGGAGACTTTAATTAATTGTTTCTAGCTTCCTAATTAGAGATGGGCAACGTGTCCTAGTTCACTCTGCAAATGTCTCTGCAATTTATTAAAGAAAGTTCATTTGTAAGATCATTTGCCAAACACATTGGTGCTATTTAGCTTGTACAAAGCCCCTGATACTTGCATTTCACATACGCAAAGATCATTTGATATACTGTATATTGATATAAATTGCCACATAGTGCGGACTCACTTATTCCCTTTTTTATAGTCTCTTATCGGTAAGGTACATGATGAAGCTGGTGACTTGTCAGACACATTGTATCCACATTGCGGCACTAACGCAGTTTTTTGCGAGTGTTGACACTTTTGCTAAATGTTTATTATTTGTAAATTTGTCACACGGACCTTTATTTCTGGATTGATTGCTGATTCATCCTGTTTTATAACAAAAATTCTTCATTTTTTAATTATGCTATAATATGTACATAACTAATGCTTTGCCATAATATTTCAGACAACTCTAGTAATGAAATGGAGTGTTATGTCAGTATTATGGTAAATCTCATACATTTTAAGCATTTTATAATTAGTCTGAATGCACTTGGCATTCTTCTATCAATCTTGTATTTTTAAGGCATGAAAAAACTTGTACACCACACAAATTGGTTATAAAGATAAAGGATTTTTATTTTATTTTCTAAAATATTAAATGATATGTTAACAGTATTTTATCTGCACCATGTTGAGCAAAGATATTTGGTGGACTTTGATTGCACAAATATATTTTCCATGTGTAGTTTAATTTCTAGCTTTATTTTTTTTATTTTTTATAATAAACTAGCGAACTTATTCTTTGGGAATAAGAAGTATGTATTCATGGATTTTTCCAGGTAATTTATCATAATTGATCATTGTGTGCAGCACGTCACAATATAAGTACAAAGCAACTCTCATTACAAAATGCATTTGACATGTGTAAGAGAATGATGACAAACAAGTAAACAGTGTAGCAATCTCTGCTTTTAAATGGTGGTGCTACCTAGGATAGTATATATTTATATGTTTAAATGTCGGAGATTAGTGTATTAAACAAAATCAGACATATAAACATATTTAAAGTCATTTAATTTTTGAAAACTATGTGCATTTTTTTACCTTAAGATGATGGAATCACTCTTTAACAAAGCCAATTATGTTGATGAGTTGTGCAAAAATATATACAGAATTGTATTTCCTGCTATGTGGAACTACTCCTTTCAAAGCTACCCGTCTTAATGTACTGTGAAGCCGCCTTCCTATGGCGGAGAAGATTTTAGTCCCATTAATTTAAATGGAGCTGAACTCTTCTCCAGCACTCTGAAGCAGGTTTACAGCATAAATATGTGCTTTAGGCAAGGATTCATAAAGCCTCAATGTGGGGTAATGCACCCTGATCGTGTAGTAACTACCATTGAGTAGTTCTGGGTGCGATACGGTCCCCCGCACCGTGGCTTGATAACTCTTGGCCTTAGAATCTATGTGGGCCAGCAGAAGACATAAGACCTTAGCAGTAAGTGTAAGTGCATACGTGGATAAGTAGTGTATTGGTGTATTAGTGTGTAGAGAATAGGATATGTGCATGTTATGAATGGTAGTGGAACTATTGGAGCTATAGAAATCTCCTGTAATGTCTAAATGGCCTATTTTTTGTAGGGCAGAGGAGATTGAAGCAATCCAGGCCTGGGCTGGAAACGTAATTAGTACAGACACAGAAATTGATATACTTTCATTGAATATAAAATAACTTCTCGCCAGCCTTCCTAGGACTCTCTAGGACTACATATAATATAAACTCTCTCAAGTGATGAAGGGGGGGAGAGGCGGGGGGGGGGGGCGGAAATGTATAATATCCTGACAAGTTTAAGGCAAGGGAAGAATAGCTTTGCATGTAAAACAGGGGTAGATTTATGGGACAGAAGACAAAAAAATACACCTTTAAAGGTGTAGTCCCACTTAGTAATATAAAATATACAATAGAGCTTTGCCATAAACTAAATCTTTGCTGCAGAAGAAGCCAACAACTCATTGCAGTGGAATGTTGGCGCCCCTGGCATTGCTGTTAGAACTAAGACTTAACATCTTCTCTACAACTTCAATGTTTCGGAAATGAACCCCTTTGCTAACAGAAAGCAATGCACCACAGGCACTTCTAACAGTGAAGGGGTTCAAATAAATACTAGCCCTTCAATTTGTGTCCAAAAACACCAACCATAGAAATAATTTATTTGTAAAATGTTTTACCAGGAAATAATATAGTGAAAGTTACTTCTCGTTTTTAATTATGTTCTGGGCACAGAGTTATACTTACACATGGTTACATTAAATGAACTGAGGTTATACATTCAATTTACATACATTTCATGGACAGTTAGAGATAATATATGATTACGGGCATATGCAGTGGTTGACAAATCACCCAAAAATCTACTCGCCGAACAAAAAAATCTACTCGCCACCTAGTACCACACGTGTGCTGCTTGGGCCAATAGGAGCTCGCCACGATGTTAAATCCACTCGCCCAGGGCGTGCAAATGTATAGGTTTGTCGAACACTGGGCATATGTAACAGTTACAGACAAGGTTAAAATGTGAGACAGCTGAAGTCTTGAAATTATGTAAATTGGAGGTGGTTTTGAGAGTCTCAGGTAGACTGTTCCAGTTGTGGGGTGCACGGTAACAGAAGGAGGAGCGGACAGATTCTTTGTCGAACCTTGGGACCAGAACAGTCTTTTGGAGTCAGATCTCATCTTTTTTACCAAAGCGAGCTCCTACTCTAGGGGACCAAAAATGTATTTATAAAATGTTTTTTTGTTCACGTATGTCCTGGGCATAGAGTTATGATGACAAATACATGGTTACAAATACATAGTTATATTAAGTAAGCAGGGTTATACATTATATACAATACATTGCATGCACAGTAAGAGATATATATATGTTATAGGCGTATGTAACAGTTACTGACCAGATTAAAATGTGAGACAGCTTTGGTTTTAAAAGAACTTAGACTGGTGGCGGAAGTGAGAGTCTCGGTAGATTGTTCCAGTTTTTGGGTGCACGGTAAGAGAAGGAGGAGCGGCCGGATATTTTGTTGAGCCTTGGGACCATGAACAGTCTTTTGGAGTCAGATCTCAGATGATAAGTGCAGCATGTGGTAGGGTGAGGAGCTTGTTCAGATAGACAAGGAGTTTGCCCAGAAAGTATTTGAAGACAAGACAGGGAAAATTTACTTTGCAACTGGACTCAATGGATAGCAAATATAGTTGTTGGAGAATTTTGCAGTGATGTATGTACAGTATGTATGCATATATTTATATCTATATTTATATAGTTCTAAGGTGAGTTTAGGAGTCTGTACCATATACTACAGGTATGTCACCCCATTGTCTATAATTGGCATTAACATCTGTTGTGCGATACGCAAATGACCAGTGGGCTTAGGGAGGATTTGTTCCTTTAAAGTACACCTAGTTTGGCATAGGTTTTGGAAATGATAAATGAGAGTCAAGCCATATGCCAAGATATTTAAACCAAGTGAGTGACAGGGACTAGAATGGTGTTAGAGTTGATTCTGATCTGTTGTTCTGTCATTGGTAGCGTCAGAAATGTAGCCTTAGCCCACATACAATCATTACAGTTTGTCATTTAAAAACAGTTTGTTTTGGGAAATCCAGGTCTTTTTTTGGATCTCATAGCAAACATTTAAGATAGTAGTTACCTTGGAGTAGTTTAGGCGAACGCCAGTTTGGAGTTGGCTAAGCAAATTTGTCTTGGTATAGTCATAACTTAATTGGGAGTGACACATTTTTTCATTACTTTGGATAGTATTGGAAGAAGAAAGATTGGTCTGTAGTTTGAGACAGTATGTCCTGATTTTTGAAGAGTGGGACAACTCTGGTGGTTATCCAGGTCTGTCTGATATGGCCTGTAGACAAAATAGAGTTGATTAGGGAAGTATGGCAATGACTTGGGCAATGAGTCATCAGAACTTTGTTTACACTAGGTTAGATCCACATTGGCTGTTTAGTTTTAATATTAGAAGTTTTTGTGTAATCTTCTCATCAGATACTGAGCCACATTGAAAATTGTGGGTACTGTTGGTAGAGGGTGGGGGCTATAGTGTTCTCCCAGATTGAGCTTTATGATTGCAGTTTGGGTTGCACTTTGATAGTAGGGCAGTAGCACACCGCACAAAGTATTAATTGAATGCGTTTGCAATGTCAGTGGAATTTGTCAGAGTAGTATCATTCGTTTTTAATATTAGATGGTAGTTGGTGGACAGAAAATCGAAAAAGTCACGAAACTGAAGGTCTCGAATTAGTGCTGCTCAGCTGAAGCAGAATTAATGCTATAGAAATGTCAATGTGCTGAATCATGTGGAGTAATAGGTGATGCGGTCCAGGTGCTTAAAGAGTACACATGGTTTTAGTTCTGGTAGCAGTATACCCTCTAAAGTCCAATGAATAAATAAACTTAGTCCAGCAATAAATCCAGAAAAGAACGAGGGTTATGTAATAAACACTGCACTGGGGGGAAGAGAGGGAGGGAGATTGGTAAAAAGTTGGGTCACAGTCCAGTATGAATTCAAGACAGTCTGAACCACTACCCCCCTCCGCAATCAATCACTGATATCCGCTGCTAAACCAGACAGATAGCACAATAGTTCCTCGAACAATGAGTTTAAACAGTGTATGCTTAAGGAATGCCGCTGAGTACTCACCACTGCTCTGAGGACCCGTGATCCCAGCTCTGTTGGTGGATAGAAGGCTGGAATATATTGTTAATGATCTTCCATAAATTTGCTGGATTTTATGTATTTTGGTGAAGATTGTCAGAGTAATTTTGAGCACTTTTGCTAGTCTTTTTTGCCTTGTGCATATTTCCGCAGGCATCTGTAGTTATTAAGATCCTTGGTGGCGCCAGTTACTTTGTTTCTTTTCCACAAGGCATCCCTAAAATTATAAACCGTAAAAAGGTTGGTTGTTACCTACGGAAGGTGGGCCCCCAATATGCTTATTCTGTGTAGTGGAGCATGAGTATTACAGAGTTTTAAGAACTTGGATTGGAAATAAACAAGCTCAGAATAAGGGTGGTGTATTAAGTTGATTCTGTACCAAGGGCAGTTGGTAATATCAGCCAGAATCTGTGGTGGGTTAAAGTATCTAAATGTTCTAGTGAGTAGAACTTTAGAACTTTAGGACTTAACTTGGGTGGTCTGATTTTCCTTACACAGTACACTATAGCATGATCACTGAAAATGTCAGGTAGGATACCAGAGGATTGGATTATGTTGGGACTAGAGGATAGATTCCAATCTAGTAACAAATGGTTGCCATATTTTAGGTTTTTCTGTGTGGATTATGAAATTAGTTGGGTTAAATTTAGTTAATTGAATTGTAGCCAGATTTTCTTGTTTTGGGGGGAGTGGGCCAAGTGAATTGAGGTTGAAATCACCAATAACTAACAGTTTACTTTTCCCATTCAGAGAGTAAATTGTGCCAAGAAATTGAGTGATATCAGTCAGGGATTGTTGTGGGTCTTCAGGGGGGCGGTAGATGCCAACAATAGGAATAAGCTTAGAGAAAGGTGAGAACATTTTACCAACTGTTTACAAAAGAAGAAAATCTTGGGGGACAGTTCAGCTGCGTAAATGGTAAGGATTCTTCAATATAAAATTATAAATAAAAACCCTCCTTTCTCTTTGACCCGTCTTTCCTAGAAATGGAGTATCGCTGAACGGAGATAGATGCATCAAGGATTATAGTAGTAATAGCTGAAATATTAGTATATACAGTACAACGCAGGCTGCTACATTCATAGTTAATTTAGTGATGAATATGGTTGTGTTGGAATTATCAGTGCTTAGTTATGAAGCAACTTTTAGAAAATCACCCAAGAAATTGCATTGAGTGGGACTGCACCTTTAATACATTGAGTGGCACTGCACCTTTAATACATTGAGCGGCACTGCATCTTTAATACATTGAGCGGCACTGCACCTTTAATACATTGAGCGGGACTGCATCTTTAATACATTGAGTGAGACTGCACCTTTAATACATTGAGTGGGACTGCACCTTTAATACATTGAATGGGACCTCACCTTTAATACATTGAGTGGGACCGCACCTTTAATACATTGAGTGGCACTGCACCTTTAATACACTGAGTGGGATTGCACCTTTAATACATTGAGTGGGATTGCACCTTTAATACATTGAGTGTCACTGCACCTTTAATACATTGAGTGGGACTGCACCTTTAATATATTGAGTGGGGCTGCATCTTTAATACATTGAGTGGGACTGCACCTTTAATACATTGAGTGGGACTGCACCTTTAATACATTGAGTGGGACTGCACCTTTAATACATTGAATGGGACCTCACCTTTAATACATTGAGTGGGACCGCATCTTTAATACAGTGAGTGGGACAGCACGTTTAATACATTGAATGGGACTGCACCTTTAATACATTGAGTGGGACTGCACCTTTAATACATTGAATGGGACCTCACCTTTAATACATTGAGTGGGACCGCATCTTTAATACAGTGAGTGGGACAGCACGTTTAATACATTGAGTGGCACTGCACCTTTAAAACATTGAGTGGGACTGCACCTTTAATATATTGAGTGGGGCTGCACCTTTAATACATTGAGTGGGACTGAACCGTTAATACATTGAGTGGCACTGCACCATTAATAAATTGAGTGGGACTGCACCTTTAATACATTGAGTGGCACTGCACCTTTAAAACATTGAGTGGCACTGCACCATTAATAAATTTAGTGGGACTGCACCTTTAAAACATTGAGTGGGACTGCACCTTTAATATATTGAGTGGGGCTGCACCTTTAATACATTGAGTGGGACTGAACCTTTAATACATTGAGTGGGACTGAACCTTTAATACTTTGAATGGGACTGCAACTTTAATACATTGAATGGGACTGCACCTTTAATACATTGAGTGGGACTGCACCTTTAATATATTGAGTGGCACTGCACCTTTAATACATTGAGTGGCACTGCAACTTTAATACATTGAGTGGGACTGCACCTTTAATACATTGAGTGGGGCTGCACCTTTAAGCAGTGTGTTAGTGAATCTGTCGAGAAGCTGCATGATACAGATCAGACATACGAAGCGAAAGAAACAAAAAAAGACACAAAATACAAAAGATTGGAATAGTAGTGTAACACACTTCTCCCCTCCCATCCGCGCCCCACCCCCCATCGCAGATAGGGACTATACCTGTGTTACTGTTTATGGTGCAGTACCTGTCAGGCTCACAGGAGGGCTGAGCCTCCGCCAATGAGAGCCTGGGGTGTATCCTGGAACGTACTTACATAAACAGCGCCTCCACCTGTGCAGGATCCTAGAGTGTAGAATAACCCCTGACACAGGACCTCATACACAGTAACCATATATGTACACCAAAGTATACAGTACCGACCAAGTTTATTCTAATACGGCTAGAGCCGCAAGCCGCGAGGTTTCCCGGCTTTGATGGAGAATCCCCTCGGCGTGCCGCGCGTCACCGATGCGCGGTCACGCTTCATCGGGAGCGTGCGTGCCCAGGGCTCCCCGAAGGGAGCCCTGGTGTCCCGCGATGTGGGGGATGCGGTGGGGGGCTCCGGGGGACCCGGTGGACCCGGAGAGGGGAGGGGGTGCCTTGATCGGAGGACCGATCCTCCGAGGCTCCGGCGCGCGCACGGGACACCTCGGCGCGCGCCCGGTATCTGTCGCGGCCGAGACCGGGTAAATGTTAGAATAAACTTGGCCGCGACAGTATATAAACAGTTTACTGTATACTGCTGCGGCACAGTTTATTCGAGCATTTGCCCGTTCTTGGCCGCAGCAGTAGCCTGGCGCGCGCCAGAGAGTGACGGGCGCGCACCGAAGCAGCGGAAGAGCGCCCTCCGATCGGGGCGCTCTCCCTACCGCTGCCGGGTCCGCCGGGTCCCCCGGAACCCCCTGCCGCTGTCCCGCGATCACGGGACACCAGGGCTCCCTCGGGGAGCCCCTGGACGCTGTGCAGGGGGCGCACGCTCCTGAAGACGCGTGACCGCGCGTCTATGACGCGCGGCACGCCGAGGGGCGGCCACTAGCAAGCCGGGAAATCTCCCGGCTTGCGGTACCGGCCACACTTTAATAAAGTGTGTCGGTAGTGTATGCAGAACAGAACCATAACATATCATCAACAGTACATTAGTGTCACCCTGTAACACTGACCTCCTAGGGCCATAACCCCATACCAGGTACCCAAGAGTCCCACAACCTCACCCCTTAAGCGTGATCAGCGCTGCACTAGATGAGGTGTAAAGTTGGTGCACTTGGTGACTGATACCTGCCCGGGGCTCCTGCACCCGGGTACAGCAGAACAACAGGAAGAGGATCCGTCTGCATCCTGCGCCGAAGCATCAGCGATGGCGTCCTTCTCCAAATAGGGTGGTCTCCCTCTGGATGATCGCACCATACAGATAGTCTCTAATCTGTAGTGAGATAGGTCTGGCCCAGACCTCACTTTTCAGGGCCGCGCAGCACAGCAGCTGTGTCCCTGAACTAACCCACTGCTTAAGGGGCAAAGTCCCAAACTGAAGGGGCCTTCCCTAAAGCAGCCACAAGCTAGGATGAGTCGGGGCCTAGGGGGTAACCTTGCCTAGTGCAGGAGCCATTTGCTCCCTGCACACACAACCTCCCCCTACCTTGTCCCAGCACCGGCTGACTCACTATACTCAGCGCTTCATCAGGGGAAGCTGTAAGCCCTATTTGCTACTGTGGGATCACATGTCTATGAGCCCCTGGGGCTGCTGCGAATTGTAGTCCCCTGTGGACCTCTCCAACACTGGGGCTGCGTGCGCTATCTGTAATGGCCACCGCTACTCTTAACTGCGCATGGGCAACCCTGTAATGGTTGCCATGTTGCGTGATCCCCTGCGCATGCTTTTCTGAATGCGCGAACACTTGGGCCAACCCCAATATGGCCACCGTAAGACCTGGGGCTATACTGCGCATGCGCGAGCTCCCGTGCATGCGCAAACGCATTAAACATGGCGGTGCCCTGCAGCTAATGCCGCCGGGAGCCCCCGGCGACTCGATCGCCCCCGCGGCTTCCTGACATGCCACAGGGGTCCCAGCAACAGAGCGGAGGTAAAGGGGCACCAGGGGAACCCGGCTACAGTAGTAAAAAAAAAACTAACTGATCAGATTTATCAAAGAAAGAAAATACCTAATTGAAACTGTACCTTTGTTCCAGCTACCTCTGGTGCTGTTGTTTTTTTTTGCTGCAGGACAAGATAAGCCCTTTTAAGAGCTATTTAACAAGGACCCGTTAAGTAAACACTGCTACATATCAGTCTTTTTATTTAGTTTTGCAATTTACCTATACCAAATGTAACAAATGTGTGGGCCTTAGACATAGAACATGGCAGATCATCATCATCATCATCATCTGTGCACTGCTTAATTTTCCTTCTTTATATAAATCACTCACGTAAGCATGGCAAAGTAAGGAAAATACCATTGCAAATATAAGAGACGCATGTTCCAAATGCCTCTTAGCATCAATTTACACGTTGAAGTTTTTGATTTCAAGCCCAAATCATCTTCTTGGTATACCAATTCCAGATGTTTTTCCCTCATGCAAAAGTCTATAGTAAATTGGACAAACCTGAATGATATGCTTCCACATAGCACATGTTTTAAACCTCTGAAGATGGTAAGGGAAACACTTCCCTAATGCTTCTTCTAGAAGAACGAGACGAAGAAGGAGCTGCATTTGTTCAAATTTGGTGTTATGTTGCTGTCTTTGCAATACTGGGGATATGAAACTATTTTTAAGGCATAGATGTTACAGTATAGCAGGGTATTAATGAGGGACATTCCTCACCTGTTCACATTTTCTCTGGATTGAAACCCAAGAATAGCAAAGAGACATTTTGGATTTGTGTAAAACTAATTATCATTGCAACAAATCATTTAGATCTTTATTTTGTTGGTTCTCTTAGTACCACCATGCTGTTTGTAGTGATGGATTTTTCTTCCATGCTAGTGGACTGTGAGAGATGAGATCTGAAAACAAGATGATCTGTTTTGTCTTGTGTGCTGATTTGCTTAAAAGCCCCGTCCCCACTAAACTGCTGAGATACACAGAACTATTAGGTTAATGATAATTGACTGGAGTTAGTGTGAATCTTTTTAATTGTATGTAAATATTCAGTATTATAGATAGAATTTTGCAGGAACGTTTAGTTTCTGGCCAAAGTGGTAGCAATCTAATCTTTGTGCCATTGGCCCAAATCAGAAGGGGTCTTATGAAGGTTTTTCTTTTGTATGTATGTCTTTATTTATATAGTGCCATTAATGTATATAGCACTTCACTGTAGTAATACACGTGACAATCATATAAATAACTACAAATAACAGATCATGGAAATAAGTGCTTCAGACATAAAAGTAACATTATGGAAGAGGAGTCTCTTCTCCGAAGAGCTTACAATCTAATTGGTAGGTAGAGAGAACGTAGAGAGACTATAGGAGGGCATTCTGGTTAGTGCGTATGCAGGAGGCCAAGCTTCATGTACAGTACAGGCATACCCCGCATTAATGTACGTAATGGGACCGGAGCATGTATGTAAAGTGAAAATGTACTTAAAATGAAGCACTCCCTTTTTCCCACTTATCGATGCATGTACTGTACTGCAATCGTCATATACGTGCATAACTGATGTAAATAACGCATTTGTAACAGGCTCAATAGTCTGCCTGCTTTGGTACGGATAGGGAGCCGGTATTGCTGTTCAGGACGTGCTGACAGGCGCATGCGTGAGCTGCAGTTTGCCTGTTGAGCGATGTGTACTTACTCGCGAGTGTACTTAAAGTGAGTGTCCTTAAACCGGGGTATGCCTGTATTGTGTATAGTATTAGCCATGCTGCTACTCATATGCTTCTTTAAGCAAGTGTGTCTTCAGGGGGTCTTAAAGGTGGATAGAAATTTTAGCCAAAGTGACTTACTCACTGGGACCCAATATTGTGATTTGAATAGAATTCTTTAAAGCCTAAGCCGCTGGGCCATTTTATTCCCTGTCTAAAATAGAAGGAGACGTTTCTAGTGACCTGAGTTTGCGTAGCCCTTCATGTTTACATTTCCAAAGTAATTCCATATAATGTAATAATGATCTTTTTCTGATTGAAATCTGCATACATTTTTAAACATAGTAGTATTACACTAATTGCTTACATTAGATTTGAACATTGCATGCAACAAAAATGGTACCTCAAATTTTTAAATTTGAAATATTATTTGAGCTGGAGTAATTTTAAAAAAAAATCTGTGTAATTTAAATGTATTTCCCTCAAGAACAGTGGATTGTAGATTGCTTTGACAAATGCATTTCACAAGAATGAGACCTGGATATAGGATGACCAGACGTCCTGGTTTTTAAGCAAATGTCCCCTTTCCCGACTATTTGTTTGAATGTCCCTGTTTTGACGGGAGCTGAGAGAAAAGCAGGGTCTGTAGCTGCAATTTCCCCACAAGCCTCTAGGTGGCTCTGTGTGGCGCAGCACATACTGCACCTCCTCTGGCTGCAGTGTGAGAGAGTGTGTCTTGGAGGAGGGGGGTGAAAAACAAACATGGGGGGGGAAGAGAAACATGGGAGTGGGGTTGTGCTGTAAGTTTCTAAAGCTCTGTCCATACTGTTACATCGATGCATAACAATCTTGGTGATCCATTAAAAAGTCAAATTGTTTGTTCACCTACAGTATACTTCTCTTTGCACCTACAGAATACAGCAAATAAAAATATCACTTATGAGCACATTCACATGTCTCAGACACATCTGCAAACCTTCTTTTCACCATTATCTCATAGTATACAATGCTTCCACTGCAGCTAGGGATTCTGGGAAATGACATGCAAATGCTCATAAAATGATAAACCGAAATGCTGAGGACAGTGTTTCTCAACCAGGGTGACGGGGAACCCTGGTTTGCTGCAACTCTCTACCAAGGGTGTCGTGGCCCGAGGGGAAGCCTTTCTGCTGGTTGCTCAGTGGCCACATCCTGTGCTCTCTGGAGACATAAATTCTGCAACTTGCCTCTCCTCTGCTAGCTCGGGACAGAGGCGAGAGATGAGTCTCTTTGTCCTGGAACCTCTCTGTATGTTTACTTTCCCTGTTGTGAGGCAGCCATCACTCCTCAGTGTAATGCTGCTACATTGTTGCTTTCCTTTGTGGCTTCCCAGCCTGTTGCCTTGGCAACCCCCCTCTGCTCATATCTGAGATGGTTTGCCTGTCCTTCTCCTGCTAGTTGGTATGGTTAAGGAGCGAGGGGCTTTGTATGGAGATGAGAGTGATGGCTTTGTGTGGGGAGGGTGAGGGATTATAGAACTTTTTGTGGGGTGGGGGAATGTGTGTGGGTTAAGTAAGAGAATGGGGAGGGTGAATGTAATGTGGTGTGTATGATTAAGAGAGTGTGCTGCATGAGAAGGAGAGATATTTATCTCTCCTTCTCATGCAGCACACTCTCTTGTGTGTGGGTAAAAGGGTGAGTAACGTGATGTGTGAGAAAGAATGTGGAGAGTGTAGGAAAAGGTGGGAGAGTGTTGGGTGTGTGCTTTTGAAAATAAGGGTGAGTGCATATGAATGTAAATGAGGAGGAATTTAGTAATCTCTGAAGAGCAGGAATACACTGAGATTTTAAAAATCCTTGAGGGGTGCGCTTACTCACAAAAATGTTGCGAACACTGGTCTGATCAACCAGAAGCTCAGCTGTAATGGTAAACTTATGTGCCAAAGTGACCTGCAAATAAATTTCATGCCCATCTGTCATGAAAGGGATTGCAACGGTTTGCAGGGTCCTCTGTTTTTAAATAGTGTATACACAATGAAAACTTTCTCTCTTTATTACATGCTGATTGATATCAGGACAGGCTTTCAAGCCTCACTTATTTGGATTTGCTGTCACATACTACTGTATAATACAGGTGTGCGCAAACCCAGGGGGGATGCAATATTTTTCTTGGGGGTGCGCGGGCGTTGCAGTGGCCGGGGGATCGCGGGAGGCCTCTGGAACCTCAACAATGCGACGTAAAATGACGCTGCGGGTGACGTGATTCACATGAACCTGCGTGTCATTTGCCGCCGCATTGAGCAAAGGGGGGGGCATGAGCACCGGGGGACAAGAGGCAGGGGGGCACTGGAGCAAAAGTATGCGCACCCCATGTATAAGACATTCTCAGTCTTAATCATTATTTCCACTTTAATTCCACAGTGGAGTTATTTGTGGCATTGGACAAGGACAACTATGCTTATAGACATTATAACTGCAACAACATAAAAGCTTTTATTAACATTCCTTCCCACATTGAAAATAAATAAGCAGAAATACAAGAACATTATCATTATGAGGAGAGAGGACTGAATCTGCAAACAAACTGTTTAAATATTTATTGTCACTGTAAATTAATGTAGAAAACATGAAGCTATAAAAAAAGTCATAATGCAATGAAATGTTCACTTAAAAGCTTTACTAGCTTTTATAAAACTTTCCCTCTCCCCCTCTCTCTCTCTCCCTCTCCCCCCCTCTCTCTCTCCCTCTCCCCCTCTCCATCCCTCTCTCTCCCTCTCCCCAGGGGGCTGCTACTAGATAGGTGAGATGGGACAGGGGCTAAACAAGGGAATGAACCTGCATCGCCAAAGCATCACACACAGAACAAGAGACAGTCCTGTAGGAGAACATTTCTCTGACTCTGGCCATAAGAACGATCTGAAGGTGGCCATTCTCAAAGGTAATCTTAGAACACCGAAAGAGACATGGTTGCATGAGTACAAGTTTATGCAACTGTTCGGGACACCTAGCGGTGGCCTAAACCGAGACCGCAGCTTCATGAGTCACTACCCTGACACGAGAATCTCTTCCCATGAGTGCTAAAGGTCATGTCTATACATACAGCACTACATTAATGCACACACAGCTGTCTCTTACACATACAAATGTACAATATAATTCTATCCTTATATACCAATATAGACCACATAGTATCTACACACATTAACCGTAATGCAAAACCCTCTTACATTTCTACACCTACCCACATCATTGGTATACACTCCTACTCCACACACACCTCAACACGTCTATTCGTTGTTGAATATATATATATGTGTGTATATATATATGTGTGTGTATATATATGTGTGTATATATATATATATAGATATATATATATATATATATATATCTATATATATATATGTGTGTGTGTATATATATATATGTGTGTGTGTGTATATATATGTGTGTGTGTGTGTATATATGTGTGTGTGTGTATATATGTGTGTGTGTATATATATATATATATATATATATATATATATATACGTGTGTGTGTGTGTGTATATATGTGTGTGTGTATATGTGTGTGTGTATACTGCTGCGGCACATCTGAGTCTAACACATCGCCGGTTTTTCCCTGGCATTTTCCAGGAATGCGACGCACTTCACCTGGAGCATGCCGCATTCATTTTGCGTTCTCAGCCACGAGTCATGCGCGGTTGACGCGCGGTTGATGCGTTTATTGAGAATGGTTTGGATTTAATAGGTTTCAATTCTTCGCGTGTCCACCAGATGGCAGATATTCATGAATTGTAATGCGCATGCGCTTCAGTAATGTGTCGACTTGCAGGTGTTTCGTTTAAAAAAGATACCACAGTGTGCTATTGTAACTTGGCCTTGAGACTGAAGGAAGAGGTTGCAAAAATGTATCAATTTAGGCTTTTCATATTAAAGAAAGACAAAGACCAGTTTCGGTTACAGTATTCTCCAGAGACCCGCCGCCCGCCATGAGTGTTCAAGTGCAGCCCGCTTTCCAAAAACCCGACAGAAGTTACGCGTATTTGATATGGGCCGCGATTAATGCAACAGATGATAAGATGGCAACAGTTGTTGAAATGTATCAGTATTTTATCGAAAACTATGACTTTTACAAATTTTCGCCAGCTCCTCATACGTGGAAGCGTGCAATAAGGAAAAGGTTATGTAGCGATCCCTTTTTTTATCGTATTGAGCCACAATTTGTTGGAGGGTATTGGTGTGTATCACCGGCTTTTTCCTGTATCTATGATCATGCAGACGGCAAAAGGCGAAGGGTTGTGTTACGACAGTCGCTGCCAAGCAATGCACCAGCACCAGCTTCCAATAATGGTCCCACCGTCAGTGACAACCCTGAGCCTGAGCCGGATTTCGCGTGCAGTTTCGATCAAGCTTGCATGTACCTAAACAATTTCCAGCCTCATCAGCTGACTACAGGTGGACTAGTCCCGCTGCAAACTATCGACGTGGATGATCAAGAACGCTGGACTGGCAGTGGACCGGCACCGGCGCCAGCTGAATGGGAAATTCTATGGTGAGTATTGTTGCCGTATTATTTTCTGTGTTTTTTTTATTTTGACAATACAGTATCAATATCAGTGCGATTCAAAAGTCAAGCGATTCTCCTGTAAGCAATATTATTGGCTGAGCGGCTTCTACAGTACTGTACTGCAGATACTGAACAATTGGTGGAACGGTAGGCGCATGCGCTTTGGAACCTTCTTGAAACGCATACAGTATGCGTGTCATTACATCGACGGTAGGCGCATGCGCATGTGAACAGGAGACTCCCCCCGAGAAAATTATTGGTGGGACTGGCTGGGAACTTCTTTAGACCATTACAGTAAAACTTTTCTTTTTGTTTTTCCTCAGAAAAGAAAACGGCTAATGGAGGGATTTCGATGGATAATATCGCTTTGTGTAACAATGCCTGCACATTGCTGAATCGGATTTAAAAACCCACGTACCGGAGTCTACAGTTTAGTGGCTGATGTACACTATGCTGATGTTTTCCGGCCGTACAGTATACAATACTTTTTTATAAACAGTATACTGTGTAATAAACCTGAAAAATAAAAACTATGCATTTATTCTACATGTATTACAGTACTGTACATACAGTATGTGTCTTCTATACAGTGCCAGTACATACAGTACAGTACAGTACTGTACAGTATGTGTCTTCTATTTTTTTTAATACTCTTGTACTGAGCATGCCTACAGTATACAGTACAGTGTGCCTGGACAGTAGTGTACATTCTAGAAACACAGTATTTTGTTACAGTAGCAAAGGAGCCAATGGAACAATGTAAAACAAATCAACATGTTCTTTTATTGGTGGAGTAAGTACAAAAACATTTATTTACAAATACTGTACAATGTAGAAACATTTTAAGTGCACAGCAATTCAAAACATCAACTTTTGTATGGTTTACTGCTACAGTTGTGAAAACATTTATGTATAGAAAGTAAAAACATTTACAGTCAGTCAGTATGGTTTACAGTCACATGTTTTAAAAACAAATTCTTTATTCATAAAATATACAAAACGCAACATCTCCTTTATCAAAGAACGGCAAGTCAAAACATATACAGTGGGATTGTGCAAAACAGTCTGCACCACTACAGTCCTCGAGGGCAGCAGACAGGCCCGGATTTCAGGACAACCTTGAAAACTGTGCCTGTTTGCGGCCCTCAGGGACTGGAATTGTGCAGGTCCTGTGTGTGTGTACAGCAAGTTAAAACATTTCTGTATAAATACAAGTTAAAAAACACACAACAACATCTCCTTTATTTAAGTACAGCAGGTCAAAACATGTACAGTACAGTTCAGCACAACAGTATGGTCTTACCTGTGATTAAAACAATTCTATATTCATAAAATACAGTATACAAAACGCAACATCTCCTTTATTAAAGAAACATACAGTATACAGTACAGTGGTATGGTGTGCAAAACAGTCAGTCAGGCCTGCACCAGTACAGTCCTCGAGGGCAGCAGACAGGCCCGGTTTTCAGGACAACCTTGAAAACCGTGCCTGTTTGCGGCCCTCAGGGACTGGAATTGTGCAGGTCCTATGTGTGTGTACAGCAAGTTAAAACAGTAAGTTAAATACAGTACAGCAGGTCAAAACATCTCCTTTATTTACAGTAAGTTCAGCAGGTCAAAACATATACTGTACAGTTCAGCACAACAGCATGGTCTTACAGTTCCTGTGATTAAACCAGAAAGTCCACCACATTGTCCGTCCATGGCCGATTCCTTGCATGGCGCAAAACGCCATTAATGCAGTCTCGAACGCCTTTCATTACTGTAATTGGATCTGGAATTGGATAAAAGCACAGCATTTCATCCAGAATGTTCTTTCTTAAATTGGCAGGAAGCGTCTTTTTTACGCGATTTCCTTCGTAGTTCACTTTGAACGCAGTACAACGAGTAGGGAACATGGTGCTTAAAAAGTAACAAGGCATACTTGTGGGGTGCACCAGCACTCATCACCCTATACTTCTCCCCGAGAGCCGGTGGCAGATCGCACAGGGTGATGTCGGGCACCGTATCGATGCGAGCGAATGTAGGTCTTCTGCGAGCGGGTGTGCTTGAGGTGACAGGCGATGGTAGGTTGTCTGGGAGGAAGCTTTCCTCCGGTCTTGGTCGCCGTGTTGTCTCCTGGCGTGGTCTTGACGGGGTTGTCATGTCCTTCTCAACGGCATACATGTACACTACATCTTCTGGTGGAGGGGGTGCCTTGGTGATGGAAGGGAATCGATGCTCCCATTCATCACATCCATGTCACCCCCCTGCTCCGGCGTCGGGGAAACAGGGGCATTAACACCGAGCAAACGATGTATACCCGCTATGTCAGCCTCTATCTTCTCCATCCGTCGATCCATCCGTTGATCCATCCGTTGATCCATATGTTGCATCCGTTGATCCATATGTATCATCCGTTGATCCATATGTAGCATCCGTTGCTCCACATTTAACATGGTCTCCAGAAGCAGATCTATCTTTGATAGCACAATAGAGTTCCCGGGGAGATCCACACTTATCCCATTCAGCATCCGGTCTAAGGAGCTGCTTCTTGTGCATGGCGTGTGGACATCTGGGTGGATGGGTGCAACAGAGGATGAGATGGGGGTTCCATGGAGAGAAGCAGCAGCGACATCGAAGAAGGGTGGAGGAGGTGACCTGTGGATATCCGTTAGAGGAGAAGCGGCATCGTCGTCGAAGAGGGATGGAGAAAGTGACCCTTGGATTTCCGGGCGAGAAGCAGAGTCGTTTAAGAGCAAAGGAGAAAGTGACCCGTGGATTTCAGAGGCAGCGTCGTCGGATAGAACCGGAGAAGATGGCCTGTGGGTTTCCGGGAGGGCGTCGAGGATGAGGGGTGAAGAAGACGGGCTGAAGATTTCTGGGACAGCGGTGGCAGAGTCGTCGAAGCGTATGTGAGGAAGTGGTCTGTAAATTCGATGGGTTGGCTGCCAATCATTTTGCGTCGAGAGTACATCACCGTATATCTTCTTGACATAATAAGGCTGACGTCTATGAAAACCCTTAGCCTTTGGGGTCAGCAGAAGGTTTTCTTTATTGGCCTTAGCCTGTCGCTTTTGCCTTGGCGTGGAAACGGCAACCGCCTTTCGCTTTTTCTGCATGACAGTCACGGCAGAGGCGAGTGGGTTCCTGCGTCCGTAGAATCGGGGTTGCTCCATGGAAGCAGGTGGCACAATGCAGTATCTGGACAAGGGCAAGTTCAGATAAAGATCATCGAGCGGTGGGCTATGCAAAGTGTGTAACCTTTTATGCATGGTGGCGAGGTACAGGTGTTGAAAGTGGGCGTACTCTAATGTGAGTCATTACCGTATAAATACACCATCCATTTTGTGGATTCACTGCACATTGAATACACATCGACTAAACATCGAATATACATTCTTGTGTTTGTATTTCTTTCTACTCGCAGCAATGGTTGTTAAAACGATTTCCAAGGATCTCAGCATGCGAATTAAGGAGATGTACACGAGCGGACACCGAATTGCTGCTATCCAAGCCTGGTTAGCTACTTCTGGCCTCGTTGTGCCAGCAACCACCGTGAGCAATCATGCACACGGAAAAAACAGAGAACGCAAAAGGGCACCATGGGTAACTAACGCGTAAGTATATCTATAAAACTTTAAAAAAAAAATTAGATCCAAAAATGTACTGTACATCTAATACTGTATCTAATATTTTTGTTATTTCTGTAGATTTATATTACAACATTATATATATTTTGTATATTTATATTACAACAGTGTATATATTTTGTATATTTATATTACAACAGTATAAATATTTTGTATATTTATATTACAACAGTATATATATTTTGTATATTTATATTACAACAGTATATATATTTTGTATGTTTATATTACAACAGTATATATATTTTGTATATTTATATTTATATTACAACAGTATATATATTTTGTATATTTATATTACAACAGTATATATATTTTGTATATTTATATTTATATTACAACAGTATATATATATTTTGTATACCTGTATTTATATTACAACAGTATATATATTTTGTATATTTATATTTATATTACAACAATATATATATTTTGTATATTTATATTACAACAGTATATATATTTTGTATATTTATATTTATATTTCAACAGTTTTATATTGCTGCATATTAATAGAACAATATATTGTATCCTCTTGATCTACTGTCTCTAATATTTTTACTTACCGGAATGTTTTTCTTTACATTGTAGGGAGACAACGCTTCTGGTGGACAAAATAAGTGAGGAGAATGATGAGAGGAGTGCATTAAGGGTCAAATACACTCTGCAGGAAAATCACAAACTCACTGTATCCGAGACCAGCATAAAGAAGATGAGACGCAGCATTGGATGGAAATATGGACGTGTGAGCTTAGTACTGGACAGTACAGGAGGTAAAAGTGTTGTTTAGGAAACTGTACTGTACCGCTAAAATTATTTATTCCTTGTCATTACAGAGCGTACCCCATGATAAGGGACGCAAACAAAATCAAAAGAGTGGTCCAGGCCCAGGCATGGATCGACAGTGGGGAGACTTTCCAGGATTGCATCTTCACTGACGAGTCTACTGTGTCGCTGGAGAGATTTGCAAGCTTTGCATTCCACAAAAAAGGCCGCATATCTTTGAAGCCGCGGCCAAAACACCCCGTGAAGCTGCATGTGTGGGGTGCCATCTCTAGGCGTGGACCAGGATGCATTGTCATCTTTGAAGGTAAAATATATCAAATATAATGTAGCCTTATGCACTGTACTTTACTAGTGTAGCCTTACTGTATGCACTGTACTGTACTATTGTGCAGTTTTCTGAGCACTTTCCTTTTCTTGCTATAGGAATCATGAATAAAGCTTTCTTCCAAGACAACATTGTCCCTGAGATAGTGCAATACATCACACGCGAGTTCCCAAATGGTCACCGCTTCTACCAGGACAACGATCCGAAGCATACCGCGTCAACAGCGCATATCCTTGAGCGCAGCATCAACTGGGTGAAGACGCCAGCGGAGTAAGTGCGGTAACTGTGTCTCATTTGTTTCCCACAGTTTTTCTGTGTACTGTATCTCTTAAACTAATTGTCCTTTTTTTCCAATGACAGATCGCCAGACTTCAATCCGATCGAAATGGTCTGGCATCAGCTGAAGGACCATATCCGGAAAGTGGCGAAAACCTCCAAAAAGGCATAATGAGTTTTTGGAACGATGTACTCACCGTGGAACGCTGCAATAAATATATAGACCATATTGCCACTGTGTTGCCCATTGTGATCGCGCGTAATGGGCAAGCATCAGGAAAGTAGTACAGTGCTGTAGTATTGTAAGTACAGTATGATACAGGTAAGTATGGCACAGATTTTTTCTTTCCCAATAGTCAGAGTATACAGTAGTTACAGTTTTTTCTTTACAGAGAGAGCAGCACCAGCCATCAGGTTACAGTATAGTATTTAACAGTAGTCAGAGTATATAGTAGTTCCAGTACACTAGTTTGACAGTACTACAGTAACTGCCTACTAACTGCTCAATTTTTTCTTTCCAGAGAAAGCAGCACCAGCCATCTACAGTAGTACTACACATCACACAATGCCATAATACAGTACGCACATAACTGCACTAATTTTTTGTTTTCTTGTCGTTTCAGGAAAAAAGGTGTGGCCTGGGGGGAGGTGGGGTTTTCTTTCCAGTCTAATCTGTTTGTACAGTAAAATGTACAGTATATAAACAGCAGTAATGATGTACACAAAACCTCTTCTCTCTCAATGAACTACTGTACTGTACACAGAATGAGGAACAAGATAAAGACGGAAAAAATAATATTACTATATATTTATATATATATACTATACATTACAGTATATATTATTAAATAATATTCTTATAAATGTGCATTATTCATGTTTCCCCATGTTTTACAAATGTTTTCTAAATGTTTATCCAATTTCAATCTGCCAAAATAACTTAATAAAGACTGCATTATGTATTATTCATGATTATTTTTATATTTGTATTTTTTGGTTCCTGATAAAATAAAATAAATATTTATTCACATTCCTGCTAGTCATAATCATTGACAACAACCACAACCCCCCCACCCATACAGTACACCAATGAATAAGAATGAATGACAAAACAACATGAATCAGTTAATGTTTTTTTTAACTCTCAATTCTCACAATGCTGTGCAAATCGGATTTACATTTCAAAATCGAGAAGGGATTTTCCAAAGCGTTACCGTAAACTAAGCCTCAAAGGGTTTGGGGGGGGTGGGGTGATTACACGCAGGCGCACTGAGGCTTTGTAGCTCGGCTATGGACGGATTAAGAACACAATGGCAATATTCAGAAAATTAACGACTCTGTTGGGTGACTCATGCACAGTAAGCAGCAAGCTCCCATCTCTAAAAGGATTAGAGTACACGCAGGTGCAGTGAGGCGATTGACACTCGGCTAGGGACAGATTAAAAACACAATGACTAACTAACTTCAGAAAATGAATAAGAGTTTGTGTGTGGGTGGCGGGGTTTTTTTTTGAAGGATTAGTTGTGCAGCAGTTCAAAGAAATAACATACTGTACTGTAGAGTACAGTAATTTCAAAAGGCAGTTCATCATAATACTGTAATTTGATCCCTACACCTCCCAAATACAGTACATAAAAAGCACACAAATCAACCACGTGCAGGCAAACGCACAGATTTAATATCGTAATATCAAGATTGTTTTTGCAGGCTGGTGGATAAAATAACAGTTAAAAAATCATAATAAATTTTTTTTGGGGGGCACTCAAGCAAGCAGTGGTGGGTGAAGTTACAGGCGCATGAGCAGGACTAAACTAGCTCCCATCCGAAAGAGGATTACACACAGGCGCACAGAGAGTTGATGCTCTGTGCAAATCAAATTCGAGAAGGGATTTTCCAAAGCGTTGCCGTAAACAAAGCCTCAAAATTCCCATCTCAAAGAGAATTACACGCAGGCGCAGTGAGGCTTTGTAACTCGGTTATGGACGGATTCAGAACACAATGGCAAGATTCAATAAATTAACGACTCTGTGGAGAGGGGGGGTTGGGTGACTCATGCGCAGTAAGCAGCTAGCTCCCATCTCTAAAAGGATTACACGCAGGCACAGTGAGGCTTTGTAGCTTGGGTATGAACAGATTAAGAACACAATGGCAAGATTCAGAAAATAAACGACTCCGTGGAATTTTAAATCCTTGAGCTAGCGTTCGTGGGGGAGGGGGCAACAGGGTACAGCTGCATGAAGTTCAAAGCTAAAGACATACTTTAATTTCAAAAGGCAGTTCATCATAATAATACACCCCCAAATACAGTACGTAAAAAGCACACAAATCAACCATGTGCAGTCAAATGCACAGGGTCGCAGTCAAAAGCTACAGCACAGATTGAATATCGTAATACAGTAAGATGGTTTTTGCAGGTAGTGGAGAAAATAAAAATTAAAAAATTACAAGAATTTTTTTTTTTTAATTTTAATTTTTTTTTTGGTCACAAGCAAGCAGTGGTGGGCGAAGTTACAGGCGCATGTTCAGTAAATTCAGTAAATTCCTGCTGTCAAGCAGGAATGTGATTGAAACCAGACACACGTTCAAAGGAATGGTGTGGGAGAGATGTACTGCATTGCACAGAAGATAAGAAGTTGAAATACCCTGCAGTGCAGTTAAATATCCTGAGCGAGGGGAGAGCGCTGTATATGCCGAAATGTGACACTGTTACAGTACTGTACACGCCCATGCGTTTCAACAATTTTCAAATGAGACATACTGTACAGCAGCACAGCACTGCAAATGCATGTATACTTTAAATATGCAAATTTACAATTACTGCGCGCGCACACAGACCGTGTACTGACGTAGGTTGAACCGCGAAGGTATTAGACTTCCAAGACAACAGCTCGCAAACGCCCCCCTGAGTTTTTACACGGCATTGCAGTATTGCAGACAGTGAGAATAAAATGCTAATATCACGAGCGCGAAAATAACGCAGTTCACTCCGGGCGAAAACGACAAAAAATGCACCTAACGGGATAATCTGAGAGCCGCGGATCTAGCCGACTTAGACTCAGATCGGCCGCCACTGTATGTGTGTGTATATGTGTGTGTGTATACACAGTCATGTGAAAAATAAAGTACACCCTCTTTGAATTCCATGGTTTTACATATCAGGATATAATAACAATCATCTTTTCCTTAGCAGGTCTTAAAATTAGGTAAATACAACCTCAGATGAACAACATCACATGACATATTACTCCGTGTCATGATTTATTTAACAAAAATAAAGCCAAAATGGAGAAGCCATGTGTGAAAAACTAAGTACACCTTATGATTTAATAGCTTGTAGAACCACCTTTAGCAGCAATAACTTGGAGTAATCGTTTTCTATATGACTTTATCAGTCTCTCACATTGTTGTGTTGGAATTTTGGCCCCCTCTACTTTACAACGTTGTTTCAGTTCATTGAGGTTTGTGGGCATTTGTTTATGCACAGCTCTCTTAAGGTCCAGCCACAGTATTTCAATCGGGTTGAGGTCTGGACTTTGACTGGGCCAATGCAACACCTTGATTCTTTTCTTTTTCAGCCATTCTGTTGTAGATTTGCTGGTGTGCTTGGGATCATTATCCTGTTGCGTGACCCAATTTCGGCCAAGCTTTAGCAGTAAGACAGATGGCCTCACATTTGACTCTAGAATACTTTGGTATACAGAGGAGTTCATGGTCGACTCAATGACTGCAAGGTTCTCGGGTCATGTGGCTGCAAAAACATGCCCAAATCAGCACCCCTGCACCACCGTGCTTGACAGTTGGTATGAGGTGTTTGTGCTGATATGCTGTGTTTGGTTTTCGCCAAACGTGGTGCTGTGCATTATGGCCAAACATCTCCACTTTGGTCTTGTCTGTCCAAAGAACATTGTTCCAAAAGTCTTGTGGTTTGTTCAGATGCAACATTGCAAACCTAAGCCGTGCTGCCATGTTATTTTTAGAGAGAAGAGACTTTGTCCTGGCAACCCTTCCAAACAAACCATACTTGTTCTGTCTTTTTCTAATTGTACTGTCATGAACTTTAACACTTAACATGCTAACTTAGGCTTGTAGAGTCTGAGATGTAACTCTTGGGTATTTTACAATTTCTCTGAGCATTGCACGGTCTGACCTTGTGGTGAATTTGCTGGGATGTCCACTCCAGGGAAGATTGGCAACTGTCTTGAATGTTTTCCACTTTTGAATAATCTTTCTCACTGTAGAATGATGGACTTTAAATTGTTTGGAAATGGCCTTATAACCCTTCCCAGATTGATGGGCAGCAACAATTGCTTCTCTAAGATCATTGCTGATGTCTCTCCTCCTTGGCATTGTGTTAACACACACCTGAATGCTCCAGACCAGCAAACTGCTAAAACTTCGGCTTTTATAGAGGTGGTCACACTTGCTGATAATCGATTAATCAAAGGCATTTGATTAGCAGCACCTGTCTGCTACTTAGCATCTTAATTACCATGGAAGCAGTAAGGGTGTACTTAGTTTTTCTCACACAGCTTCTCCATTTTGGCTTTATTTTTGTTAAATAAATCATGACACAGAGTAATATGTCATGTGTTGTTGTTCATCTGAGGTTGTATTTACCTAATTTTTAGACCTGCTAAGTAACAGATGATTGTTATTATGTCCTGATATGTAAAACCATGGAATTCAAAGAGGGTGTACTTTTTTTGTGATGAGAGGGGAGAAATCCAGCCAGCAAGCAAAGCCAAAGCATATTGATACAGTACATGAAAAAATTCAGCGCTCATGTAAATCGTCATACTAATTCCAAACTCCTGCCTGTTTAGCAAAGGAGAATTACTTGAATACTCCATATATAATGAAGTTCAAAAAAGGATTGGTTTAACTATATTTAAACTGTTGCTTAAATAGATGCATTATTAAATTGCTATTGGCTTACAAAACACATATCATTTGCTGCTCCTTGTATGTTTCAGAGTGTTCATTTGTCAGTTTTTGAATAATGTGATGAGCATATCGTTTCCCAAAGGGCTGTCTTAGGAGGGTCACTGGATCCCAGCGCTGCTGGATGGTGAGTTTGGATGAAGTTCCCAGGTAAGACTTCCACGCAACAACATCACAACTGCCATCCCATAAAGTTTGGTTGTGAAATTCCAATTGATACATTCTATTAAAAATATAAATAAACAAAAACAAAGAGGGAAAAGAAGAAAAATGTTGGTGAACCATATATTAAAACATCATAACAAAAAGATATATATATTTTTGAGAGTAGGGTGTCAAAGAAACATGGCAAAACCAAGGTAGTCATTAAGACCCTGTGGTATCATTGTACCCAACTGCACAATCATCTATATTAATGTCTACCGAGCCTTCTCAAGGTCACCACCCCGGATGCCCAGAGAGACACAAACATGGGGGCTGGAGCTACGGGCGCAGGAGTGGTGCAGCCCCCTCCCCCCACCGGGTTTATAAATGTTTACATTATGGCTACTTATGTTTAACTCTCCTTGCCCAGCTCTAAATGAGTTTACATCAGATCGACTATATACTGTACATGTCATTGCTCAGACTCCCATACCTGTTCAGAGAGCTGGGTCTGTGCAGGCTCGGCGTGGATATGCAGACAGAATAAGGATAAGTGCCAGGAACTTTTATAGTACAATAAGAGCTTTATTCACATCCGTTGGTAAGGCTCGCCATACATAACATACTTCACGGTAGACATATTAACTGGTGGCAAATAATATGGTTACTTTTTGCTTCTTCCCCTGGTAGCTCTCATTCCTATGTTGGGGAGTATGCTTGTTATGCTTATGCTTCTGAAAAGTATGCTTGTTTCCCTTATTATTGGTTAGATTGGCAATCGCATGCATAGCGTCCGTAATACCCCATCTTAAGTGGGCCCCTGCTGGGAATACAGTATGCTCTCTCTGCGATCATTATACCGGAACCGTATACTGCATACCTCGCCCATGCACATTGGATTGGGGGTTTGCTAAGGACCTGTCAGTGGGGCCAAACCGATTATGTTCCGAACATGCTCACTCCTCTTCCTGCGTGAGAACAATATTGGGCCATTACTATAGGCGCTAACTAAAAAGGGCAGATCCTTTAATAGAAAACAATAAACAGTTACAGCATACTCATAATATACTTAGCTATACACTTAAAAACATTTATAGGACTCACGGTGAGGCCCTCTGCAGAATTCAGAGGAACCTGCTTCTAGAACATTTGGGGAGAGCTTAATATACTCTTCTATCTCCTTAATGTGACATCACTGGCCACAAGACATGCAAGGGGATGGCAATCCCTTCTGCACAGTCATTCTACATCACGTGAAAGGGAGGGGTGATAACAGACTGATCCCAGCCGGTAACCCATTACACATTTACATTACTTATTAGTCCCCATACAGGGGGCTACATATTATACTGGTTTCATATGTACAGAAACCCCACCCAAAAAAATCTATCTATCTATCTATCTATCGATATACATCGTGTGCCAGAAAACATAGCATTTACTTTGGTTTGGATATCTAGTATTATATTAATATTACATTTACATCTAAAGAAGTACACATGGGTGTGCTGGATCAGCATTGTGGATCACATGCCAGCCCCTCTAGCAGCACATGAGCGATTAACTATCCCTGCTTGTGCAGTAATCTCTCTGTGGCAGTGCAGACAGGACCCCTCCCCCAGAAAAGTCCCAGCTCCCAGCTCCCTCTGCACGCGTTCACTCCAATAAACAGCCACTGTTTCACGCTTAATTGGGAATGAAACTAATGAGATATTTATGACCCTTGGGTAGCTTTTCCCACGTACTTAACACACCAGACCCCACTTTAAAAGAAGTCAGCTTAAGCCCTCCTTTAACTTTATTTTTAATATGTCCACTTGTCCCTCGTCTCATGCTCAGGCTGCACTGCTACCACTTCTTAGTTTTCTGCTTTCTATCTTTTTTTGTTGTTGTAAACGGCATTATGTGAAAGTCTCACACACTGTTTTGTTTTTCGTGTATGAATAAAAAACAGCTGTTTTGCTCCAGGCAGCTTAATTAATAGCATAAGCGAGCACATAGTAATGACAGTTGCATTTTGACTGGGGTAAAAGGAGTCTAGGGGCAATCAGCATCCACAATGTAAATCAGTTTCCTAAAATATCTGGACCGTGTCCTATTTAACGCTACTAATTTTACATTTTCTTTTTTAATAATTAACTCTTTCAGTGTCAGAGGGCACTTTGGGGGTTAAATCTAACCCTTTCTCTCTATAACCTCTTCTTTTGGCCTTCAACAGTGGACTGCAGCCAGCACCCACAAGGATGGCCACTACCTAGACCTGGTTTTCAATAAAAAAAAATTCTCTCTGATTTCTCCATTTCCTCCTTTCCTCTCTCTGACCATCACCTTATCTAATTTTCTCTCTCTCGCTTCTCCCCCTCGCCATCTCTATCTACCCTTCGTTCCTGCAGAAACCTGCGCTCTATTAAACTACCAGCCTTTGATTCCACTTTACGCTTCTCCCTCTCCACTGTCAGGTCAGGAACTACAACTCTGCCTTAACCTCCTCTTTTGATCTACATGCCCCGACCCTGGCAAAATTCCCACATGCACATGATACATTCTTCCACTCGTTCCTCTGAATGCCTCTGGAGGAAATCTCACACTCTCGCAGACTTCTTTCACTACAAATTTATGCTACCCTGTTTCAACTCTGCCCTCTCTCAAGCTAAACAGACCTACTTTTCTCAACTAATCAACACGAACAAGTCTAACCCACGCCAACTCTTCTCTGTCTTTGACTCTCTACTCAAACCACCTTCAGCTGCCTCTTCTTCTTCTTCCTCCATCTCACCTCAGGACTTTGCTGACTATTTTAAGGAAATGGTGGAATCCATACATCAGAACATCCCATCTATTTCCTCCTCCCATCCTACACCGCTTCCTAACTCTCCACCTGCCGTCGTTTACTCTTTTTCTGCTGTCCCAGAGGAGGATGTGTCACTGCTGATCTCTTCTTCTCCCCCTACCACTTGCCATCTTGACCCCATTCCCTCCCATCTTCTAAAACCTCTTGCTCCTACTATAATCCCTACTCTCACACACATTTTTAACTCCTCCCTCTACTCTGGTACCTTTCCCCCCTCGTTCAAACATGCAACAGTTATACCATTACTCAAAAACAACAAGCTTGAATGTCTTGTATTCTCTCGCTTGCTCCACTTTCTCAACACCTATTCTCTCCTAGACCCTCTACAATCTGGCTTCCACACTGCTCACTCGACTGAAACAGCCCTTACTAAAATAACTAATGACCTCCATGCCGCCAACGACAGAGGTCATTACACTCTTCTCATATTACTCGACCTCTCTGCTGCATTTGGCACTGTGGACCACCCTCTTCTCCTTCGCATTCTCTGTACTCTTGGTATTTGTAACAAAGATCTATCCTAGATCTCCTCTTACCTCTCCCATAGTACTTTTAGTGTCTCTTCTGCTAACACCTCCTCCAACGCTATCGATATCTCTGTGGGGGTACCCCAGGGCTCAGTCCTGGGACCTCTTCTCTTTTTTCTGAACACACTTTCTCTAGGTGACCTAATCACATCTCTTGGGTTTAAATATCACCTCTATGCTGATGACACACACATTTACATTTCAACCCCCCATCAGGGGACGAAGTCAGCTGTTGCTGACGATATGCGTTGGGTGACGTCATCACGCTATTCTGAGGCGCGACCTGTGTATCGAAGGGATTCTTTTCCAAACACGTTGTTACAGGCTGGAGAGGAACGGATCGCCCTGCATCATCACTACTGTGTATATCGAGCACTGTGGCTGTTGGTATTGTGTCGGAGGTCTCCTGTTTCCCGCAGCGGCGTGCATTCAGGCAGGAGCCACTTGAGGTTTTGATCCGGATGTTCCCTCAGCTGGCGGAGGGCATTTAAACGGTACCGCTATACAGATACCAAGATACCTTTATGTGAATTCCAATTTGATTCTTTTTGTAAGTGAGTATTGTCTTCCCCTCTACTTTTTATAATAAACTACATTGTTTTTGGTAATGCACTAGGGTTGTGTGCGGTTTTCTTGTTTTCTTAATATATATATATATATATATATATATATATATATATATATATATATATATATATATAAAAGAGGGTTGAGCTATATATATATATATATATATATATATATATATATATATATATATATATATATATAGATATATATATATATATATATATATATATATATATATATATATATATATAGATATAGCTCAACCCTCTTATATATATATCTCAACCCTTATATATATATATAAGGGTTGAGATATATATATAAGAGGGTTGAGCTATATCTATATATATATATATATATATATATATATATATATATAGATATAGCTCAACCCTCTTTTATATATATATATATATATATATATATATATATATATATATATATATATATAGCGCAAACCCACTTATAACGCGATGCAAGTGTGGCTTCCA